>NC_142112.1:34144748-34447703 GCF_056152115.1 Neolamprologus brichardi
CATTGTGATTCAGCATTAAAACAATTTTAAAAGCATACCATCTATAGGGAAGTCCTCGACATCAGACTCTGCATGCTGGGGAGATCGCAAAGCTGTGTTGTTTTGTGTGTTCTGCCAGAGTGGCGAAAGGTGCCGGAAGCTGGGCAGGGCATTATGATGCTCGCTGTCAGTGGGCTGGGGGGAAGACTGCAGAATGGTGAGGGCTGTTTAGAAAAAGTTAATTTTTTTAAAGTGGATGGTAGTTACCAAATCCGATCTGAAAAAAAGAGGAAAAATAGGGCACAATGTCAATAAAGAGGGAAAACTAGATACAAAGACGGCTCATAGAAGCTGAACCGAGTCCTATGTGTGAAGGGACAGTAACTGCGTGTGTATATGTAAGCATTTAAACACTGAAGATAGTAAAATTAACAGTATTTTGTCCAAGTCTGCCATTGTAGGAATTCATGGCACCGGGACAAAAACGTGGCGCACAGTGTGACGTCAAAATAGGCGCACACCTTTGATGCTGCGTTTTCTCCGTTTTCCTCGTCCACACGTAAATGCTGAAACTGAGTTTTCGAAAATATCCACCCTGGCAGGCTTCTTTAAAAATCTCAGTTTTCAGTTAACGAAAACGCAGTTTACGTGTGGACAAAAGGTGCAAACGCAAGTTAGGTGAGCGTGCAACGTAAAGTTTGAATCGAGTGCGAATCGAAGCGGGTGCTCTCGAATCATTAAAAGTAACAAAGTCATTGAACACATTTATACAGTTACCTTTACGTTTATCAATCATATATCACAGATTTAAATTTTTTGTAGTACTATGCTAAAAAGCAACTACAGAGCGAAAGTCTGGGTCAAGCGCCGAGGCGATGGCAAGAACAAAGGAACCCTCAACGTGTTAAAGCTAGCTTTGTAAGGGATTATAACAGCAAAGTATGAAACGAAAATGTTTTTTTTGTTGATAGACTTTGTTCGCAGTGCAATTTATTTGTTGCCAGATTGTAAGATGAAAGTAGACACAATTTCAGGCTCCCACATTTTGTCCGAAACTGTACATTAACGAGTTTTTATTTTTATTTTTTTTTACTGTTATTCAAATGCAACCGTGGAAATAACGAATAGAAAAAAATTCATTCATTCTTACCTTATACTAATCATGGTGCAGGCCAGTGCAGTGCATGAGAACTGATGCCTTCTCCGGTCAATTCCGCTGAGAGTAAATCTAATGTCCTGCTCTACTGTACAAGACAATGGTTACCTGGAGGGATGTACCAATGTGATAGGGGTGCTGCGGAATAGTCCAAGTGATCGCTGCTTTAATTTCCCGGTCAACTATACATAAATTGCACGTCGACACGATTTTTTAAAGCTGGTGCACTAGACCGAAAGTCATTGATAACAAAAGAACAATAAATCTACTTTCTCCGGTACTTTATACCAGCTCAGTTGCAATGCAATTTAACGCTCAACTACAGATTGATGACTTTTTGATGGTGGCCAGCGCCGAATGATGGTCAACTATAAATAGTCGTTTTCTCGATGTTGTTGTTGTCACCTGGTCGACTACAAATAGATCAACTATCAATGACAAAAAAACAACGGTAAATCAACATCATTACAACGTCCCTATAGTAAGACCGTCGGTTTACCACAATATTTTAATGTTGTTACAACGTTGGCATTTCAACCCTGACCATAACGACAGATCGGATGAAAAATCAACATCAATTCAATGTCGTCTTCCTATCTGGGTACTCACTTAGAAGAAGTGGCCGCGACCACTGGCAATAAGGAAAGGCTGCTCTTTATAGAGGACTCATGCTCGGGGAGACGTTTTCTGGTCCACCCTCTCTCCCAGAAGAGCCCCAGGAACACTTGTGTCGTCTTTGCATACCTCCACAATTACATATTGTTTATCTTTAAAAAATTTTTTAGATTTTCTGTATACCACCAGAGAGACATTAAGTACCACTAGTGGTATGTGTACCACAGTTTGAGAACCATTGTTCTAAACCATGCTGTGAAACTCCTGGGGACCACCCCTTAAGGGTGAGATTAAAAGTATATGTGTATGACTGAGGGACTGCCCCTCAGATCTGCTCTGGGAGAAACATAGGAATGTAGAAGAGGTGAAGGAAGTGTGTGTTTTTAAAAAACAAAACAAACAAAAAACAAACAAACAGCATGTCGGCGTTAGGGGTGCAACAATACTCATATTGATATTGAACCGTTTGATACAGTGCTTTTGGTTCGGTACGCATATGTATCGAACAATACAAAATTTCTTATTTGTTTTATCAAGTTTTCTTCGGACGATGCTGTCTGTGTTGAGTAGGGATGGGTACCGGTATCCGGTGCCATGATGGCACCGGTTCTGACATAAACGGTAGTAACCAGACCGAAAAGCAGCGCACATTTCGGTGCTTTTTTTTCCTGAGCTGTGATACACTTTAGATTCTAGCCAATCATTTTACGTTTCCGAGGATAGTAGGCGGGTCCAGGTACGATTAAAAATGCCCAAGGCAAAGCGGTCAAAAATCTCGCTGTACATCACAGCAAAAGCTGATACTGTGATACTGTCAAAGGAGGTAACACCTCAAATCTGATGACCTGGTGACGCATAGCCTTTTTTTAAAAAGCCGAGAAATGCGCCGTATTTGATAGCTTGCTGCGAGACCTCACACCGTGCACATCTACTGCGGGTGTGGTGCCTGTTATCGGACCCAGGGTTTGCAACATCCCCCAAAAACCCGAAGAGGAGAGTCCTGGCCCCTAGCCCTGCCAGTGTAGCAGAAATGATGAGGATGATGATGGCAGCAGCAGCCGCTCTTCTCTGCGTGAGTAGCTTAATGTTGTTCGTGTGTAATTCACGTTGAGTAGGCTAACCACGTTATTACATTAATGCATGTAAGGTGAACTAGCAAACATCATCATAGTTACATGCGGCTGTCTTCTTGTTTGATGGCAGATACTCCCTTCACACTGGCCAAAAAGGCTAAAATGACCAAAGAAAAAGTGGAAATCAGTTAACCATGAGAGGTTTTTGGACAAAGTTTGTGTTTTTTTTCCATTGTTTAAGCACTGCTTCCAGTCAAGAGTGATACCATATATGCCCCATAGCTGCAGAAAAGGCTAACATTGTTATCTTTTTACAAAAAACAGCTGAACATGAGAGGTTTTTGGACCAATTTTGTGTTCTCCATTCTTTAAGCACCGGTTTGAGCACCGTTTAAGCACCGGCACCGTTTCAAAGTACCGGTTTGGCACCGGTATCGGATAAAACCTAAACTATTACCCATCCCTAGTGTTGAGCGCTCAGTGGATCTGCGTTCGACTACTACGCCTAGGCTGCACTGTCAAGTGCAGATCCACTGAGCGCAGTGCAAGTTAGCGAGACAGAAGCTAAGCTCGTTGCAACATGGCAACTGCCTCAATGCTACCCGAAATTGAAGCTCCCCCACCCTCATTCAGATCTGGTGTTTGGAACTGTCTTGATTTTCATGTGAAGCATGACCCTGATGGTAAGTGCGTCATGGACAAAAGTAAAAGCCCCACGCACGGGGCGATCCGCAGTAACTCGTTAAGGGAGATTTGCGGCGTTATGGCGTTAACGTACCATTTTAACGAGATTAATGCTGACAGCACTAGTGGGAACACAACAAATATGACTGCACATTTACTCCGACATCATCCTCGTGCAAAGACAAGTGGAAGCAGACAAAAACAACAAGCACGCATGCTACAAACTTTACAAAGTCATTTAGACAGCCGTTAGCACATGATTCTCCTTATGGGGACCTGATATGTTTAATATGCTGCTGAGAATATAGCCCAGAAGAAGCGTATAGTATAGCTTTTATTTTGGAAAGAGACATTTCTCTGTAATAAACTCTCTTTTCCAAAGATGAGTGATTTCTCGATCAGATAGATTTATTTATTTTTTTGTTGTTTCAGCAACATTAAATTTAAACTGTACTTTTGAGTTAAAATATATATTTATAATTTTAATAAATGACAAATTAAAAAGGCATGAACATTTTTGTCTCTAAAAAAATATTGAACCGTATCGAACTGAACTGAACTGTGAATATTGTTTATCGTTGCACTCCTAGTTGGAGGTAAAAGTGCTGCAATGAAAAACATTTCAAGAAAATGTAAAAGAAATGTATTCCAGGATAAAACACAGCTGTTGTTGTCTTATCGGTACAAATCGTTGTGTCGGCCCACTGGGCATTTGATTCTAATAACAGGCCTCAGTCTCTCCTGCTACTGGTCTGCCATACTGCTAAATTTGGTATCCGTGCTCAAATCTTTTGTGTCTGTTTGCCCACCTCGGGAATCAAAAATTTGTTGTTTTTTGTTGTCAGATGAACATATGAGACACTTTGACTCTTCAGTGCAGTGTGGAGCCTAACAAAGATCTGTTTTGTGTCCCAGCTGATCAGCAGGAGGAGAAGAGTCTGACGGAGCAGCAGAGGAACATTTTCAGCTACTTGGACTCAGCTCAGCCACTACAGAGAAAACAATGAGCTCAACACAGAAGGTGACAGACAGAGCAGGGCGATATGACCAAAAATATTTATCACAATATACATTTGAAAATTTGCGATAACGATATAGCTGACGATATAATTGACACTAGACAAAATACTTTACAACTCCACAACTTTATTAGTGCAAAAAAACCCCAAAACAATGTATTTTCACTTAAACAAGCAGCTGTTTTTTATGTGTATTAAAGTTCCATCCATCCATCCATCCATCTTCATCCGCTTTATCCGGGGCCGGGTCGCGGGGGCAGCAGCCTAAGCAAAGAGGCCCAGACCTCCCTCTCCCCAGCCACCTCCTCCAGCTCATCCGGGGGAACACCAAGGCGTTCCCAGGCCAGCCGAGAGATATAATCTCTCCAGCGTGTCCTGGGTCTGCCCCGGGGCCTCCTCCCGGTGGGACATGCCTGGAACACCTCACCCAGGAGGCGCCCAGGGGGCATCCTTGTCAGATGCCCAAACCACCTCAGCTGGCTCCTTTCGATGTGGAGGAGCAGCGGCTCTACTCTGAGCCCCTCCCGGATAGCCGAACTTCTCACCCTATCTCTAAGGGAGAGGCCAGCCACCCTTCGGAGGAAGCTCATTTCCGCCGCTTGTATCCGCGATCTCGTCCTTTCGGTCACTACCCACAGCTCGTGGCCATAGGTGAGGGTAGGGACGTAGATCGACCGGTAAATTGAGAGCTTCGCTTTTACACTCAGCTCCCTCTTCACCACGACGGACCGGTGCAGCGTCTGCATTACTGCAGCCGCAGCCCCAATCCGTCTGTCGATCTCCGGCTCCCTTCTCCCATCACTCGCGAACAAGACCCCGAGATACTTGAACTCCTCCACTTGGGGCAGGACCTCATCCCCGACCCGGAGTGGGCACTCCACCCTTTTCCGGCTGAGAACCATGGCCTCAGATTTGGAGGTGCTGATCCTCATTCCCGCTGCTTCACACTCGGCTGCGAACCGCTCCAGTGCGAGCTGGAGGCCCTCACCCGATGAAGCCAACAGAACCACATCATCCGCAAAGATCAGAGATGAGATCCTGAGGCCACCAAAGCGAAAGCCCTCCGCCACTTGGCTGCGCCTAGAAATCCTGTCCATAAAAATTATAAACAGAACCGGTGACAAAGGGCAGCCCTGGCGGAGCCCATCACCCACCGGGAACGAGTTCGACTTATTGCCGGCAATGCGAACCAAGCTCTTGCAACGGTTGTATAGGGATCGAATGGCCCGTAGCAATGGGCCAGACACCCCATACTCCCGCAACACCTCCCACAGGACACCCCGAGGGACACGGTCGAATGCCTTCTCCAAGTCCACAAAACACATGTAGACTGGTTGGGCAAACTCCCATGCACCCTCAAGTATCCTCGAGAGGATGAAGAGCTGGTCCAGTGTTCCGCGACCAGGACGAAAACCGCATTGTTCCTCCTGCATCAGAGGTTCGACTAGCGGACGAACTCTCCTTTCCAGCACCCTGGCATAGACTTTCCCGGGGAGGCTGAGGAGTGTGATCCCCCTGTAGTTGGAACACACCCTCCGGTCCCCCTTCTTAAAGATGGGGACCACCACCCCGGTCTGCCAATCCACGGGTACTGCCCCTGATCTCCACGCAACATTGCAGAGGCGTGTCAGCCAGGACAGCCCTACAACGTCCAGAGCCTTCAGGAACTCGGGGCGGACCTCATCAACACCAGGGGCTCTGCCACCAAGGAGTTGTTTAACTACCTCAGTGACCTCGCCCCCAGAAATTGGCGGGTCATTCCCCTCATCCCCAGACTCTGCTTCCTCCTCGGAAGACGCGTCAGTGGGATTAAGGAGGTCCTCGAAGTATTCCTTCCACCGCCTGACAATTTTCTCAGTCGACGTCAGCAGCGCTCCGCCAGCACTATACACAGTGCAGGTAGAGCACCGCTTTCCCCTCCTGAGACGCCTGACGGTTTGCCAGAACCTCTTCGAGGCAGTCCGAAAGTCTTTTTCCATGGCCTCTCCGAACTCCTCCCACACCCGAGTTTTTGCTTCAGCCACTGCCCGAGCCGCATTCCGCTTGGCCTGTCGATACCTGTCGGCTGCCTCCGGAGTCCCACAGGCTAACCAAGCCCGATAGGACTCCTTCTTCAGCCTGGTGGCTCCCTTCACCTCTGGTGTCCACCATTTGGTTCGGGGATTACCACCACGGCAGGCACCAACCACCTTGCGGCCGCAGCTCAATGCAGCAGCTTCGGCAATGGAGGCGCTGAACATGGTCCATTCGGACTCGATGTCCCCCGCCTCCCTCGGAATGCTGTTGAAGCTCTGCCGGAGGTGTGAGTTGAAGATCTCGCGGACTGGGGCCTCTGCTAGTCGTTCCCAGCACACCCTCACTACGCGTTTAGGTGCACCAGGTCTGTCCAGCGTCCTCCCCCGCCACCTGATCCAACTCACCACCAGGTGGTGATCAGTTGACAGCTCAGCTCCTCTCTTTACCCGAGTGTCCAGAACATATGGTCGCAGGTCTGGTGATACGATTACAAAATCGATCATCGACCTACGGCCTAGAGCGTCCTGGTGCCACGTGCACTTATGGACACTCTTATGTTCGAACAAGGTGTTCGTTATGGCCAAACTGTGATTAGCACAGAAGTCCAATAACAAAGCACCGCTCGGGTTCAGATCAGGGAGGCCGTTCCTCCCAATCACGCCCCTCCAGGTCTCGCTGTCGTTACCCACGTGAGCATTGAAGTCTCCCAGCAGGACAACAGAGTCTCCAGGTGGAGCACCTTCCAGCACCCCCCCCCAGGGACTCTAAGAAGGCTGGGTACTCCGAACTGCCACTCGGCGCATAAGCGCAGATGACAGTCAGGACCCGTTCCCCAACCCTAAGGCGCAGGGAACAAACCCTCTCGTCCACCGGGAAAAACCCCAACGTACCGGCAGCAAGCCGAGGGGATATTAGAATACCCACCCCAGCCCGCCGCCTCTCACCAGGGGCAACTCCAGACTGAGACAGAGTCCAGCCCCTCTCCAGGAGACTGGTTCCAGAGCCCAAGCCGTGCGTAGAGGTGAGCCCGACTATATCTAGCCGGTACCTCTCAACCTCACGCACTAACTCAGGCTCCTTCCCCACCAGAGAGGTGACATTCCATGTCCCTATTGCCAGTCTTGGCAGCCGGGGGTCAGTCCGCCAGGGCCTCCGCTCCTGGCCGCCACCCGGCACACAATGCACCCGACCCCTATGGCGCCTCCTGCGGGTGGTGGGCCTGCGGGAGGATGGGCCCATGTCGCCTCTTCGGGCTGTGCCCGGCCGGGCCCCATGGACTAAGGCCCGGCCACCAGACCTCGGGCACCCTCCCCGGGCCTGGCTCCAGGGCGGGGCCCCGGTAACCCTATCCCGGGCAGGGTAAACTGTTCCCTCGGTGTTTTTTTCATTGGGGTCTTCTGAATCGCTCTTTGTCTGGTCCCTCACCCAGGACCAATTTGCCATGGGAGACCCTACCAGGGGGCAAAAGCCCCCAGACAACATAGCCCCTGGGATCCCTGGGACACACAAACCCCTCCACCACGATAAGGTTGCGATTCACGGAGGAGGTGTATTAAAGTTATATAAAAATATTAACAGTGCAAAAGCAAATTCCTCGGAGCAAATGTCAGCCAATTTCCACTGGAAATGCCTTTTGGTTAAACTGTCAGCAAGCAATTTGCATTTGCACTGTTAAATTTTTATATAACTTTAATGCACATAAAAACAGCTACTTGTTTAAGTGAAAATACATTGATTTTTTTTTTTTTTTTGCACTAATAAAGTGGTGGAGTTGTAAATTATTTTGTCTCGCCTCAATTATATCGTCAGTTATATCGTTATCACAAATTTTCAAATGTATATCGTGATAAATATTTTTGTTTATATTGCCCTGCTCTACTTTCATGTGTTACTGTTTAGGCTTAAATTGGTTTGATGTTTGGTGCCTTTTTCTTAATGTAAAAAAACCCTTAGGTTACAATCAGACATTTTTCTTCACTGGACCAAGCTGGTCATTTTACCAGCTCAGCTCTAATTCATATGACAGATAATATATGGTATGGTATAAACATCTAGATGATGGGAAAGTGGTATTCTTGGACTTTAGTGCTGCATTTGATTCAATAAATTTTGATCTTTTGATTGATAAGCTAAAATGTTATTGATTTTCACCAGCTGCTCTGTGCTGGATAAAATACTATTTGGACAGAAGATAGCAAAGGGTTTATTATACTGGTTATTTCTCCGAGGGCTGCGATATGAACTGCGGTTTACCCCAAGGCAGCTGCCTCACTTCTCTATTCAGTTTTCACAAATGATCAGCAATATATCTTGGGTTAATCTTGGGTATGCCAATGATTCCACCATGTTTTATTCAGCCAGTGACAACTCTGAATTGATCAGCGTGTCACAACAAAATTTGCTGAATGTGTTTGACTGGATAAGTAAAAATAACATGATTTTAAATGTATCTAAATCCAAATCTATGTTAATTAGAAGCAGATTAGTCAACAGCCCACAACTGAATCTTTCCATATCCAGTGTTAGAACACGTCACCCAGATTAAAGTACTCGGCGTTACCATAAATCACCACCTTTCATGGTCTCAGCACATCGACTCTGTTATTAAGAAAATGGGACAAGGCATAGCTATGGCTATGAAATGCTCTTTCTGTATCACTTCTTCAATTATGAAAGATGTCATTAATGCACTAGTAATGTCTCATCTGGAGTATTGTTCAATCATTTGGTCAGCAGCTAATAAGACAGATCTTAACAGACTTCAGTTAGTCCAGAATAAGGCGTCCAGATTAGTGTTAAGATGTTCATACTATACTAATATGGATAAAATGCATAATAAACTTTCTTGGCTTCCTGTACAGGCTAAAATATTCTATGGCTTACTTGTAGTTATAAAGAAAGCAATTCTGTTAAACACACCACATGTTTTTCTGCTCAGCTGCAGTATCCAGATGAAATACATAATGATATTACACAATTTTCAACAAACTGCAATTTAGTAAATCCTCGAGTTAAAAGTAACTTTTTGTAAAACTGTTATATTTAGAGCATCTTTTAAGTGGAATAAATTGCCTTATAAAATTAGAGAATTATTCAAACTATTTAAAACTTCAATGAACACTTAAAAGCCGATTTACAGAGCTTTTAGTTGTTGTAATATTGTAAGAGAGGATTTGTTTTTGAAATTTGTGTAATGTGCCTCAATGTTATTGATATTATTATTATTGATTGCTTATATTTTAACAATTGTGAAACTGTGGATGTAAGAGCCAAATTATGTGGGTATCTTAAATCCACTTTATTGTGTAATATTTTATGTGATTTGTATTTGACGGAAGACGAGCAACCTCGGTTGTGGAAGCTATTGAGGTTCCTTTTGAATAAAGAAATAAACAAAAATAATTCATGACTGTTTAAACACTAAAATCATGCCCATCCCTCCTGATTGTACACACACACACACTTATATTATTTTATAATTTATATTATTTTCTTGTTTCCTATTACATATTTCTATAATTTGTATAGATTTATATATAATCATTTACTGATAAGAAATCCTATGTTTGTTTATTTGTTTATAGGTTGGATGTAATGTGTTAGAACTACCAGCAGGTGGGGATAAGAGACCTTTAAGGTGTTTGGTGCCACACTCCACCTTCAGGTTTAAAATGGAGGGAGTTTGAAGGTTCAGTTTGTTCCACGACTGCATTTCACTCACTGCCTCTGTTTGTATCTCTGTCACTGCAGGACCAACATGGAGCGAGAAGTCAGCGCTCTCAGGTGTCCGACAAACCTCACAGAAGAAAGAGAGAGAAAAAACACACCTGTGACGAGTGTGGGAAGGATTTTACTAGGAAGAATTCACTAAAACTTCATCAGGTCATCCACACTGGAGAGAAACCGTTCAGCTGTGACTTGTGTGGAAAGTCTTTTTCCTTGAAGGGTAACCTAAAAACACACCAACTCATCCACAGTGGAGTTAAAGCGTACAGCTGTGATCAGTGTGGCAGAGCTTTTACTCACAGTAGCAACTTACAGAATCATCTAGTTACCCACTCTGGAATTAAGGCATACAGCTGTGACGAGTGTGGGAAGGATTTTACTAGGAAGGATTCACTAAAACATCATCAGGTCATCCACACTGGAGAGAGACCGTTCAGCTGTGACTTGTGTGGAAAGTCTTTTTCCTTGAAGGGTTCCCTAAAAACACACCAACTCATCCACAGTGGAGTTAAAGCGTACAGCTGTGATCAGTGTGGCAGAGCTTTTACTCGCAGTAGCTACTTACAGAATCATCTTGTTACCCATTCTGGAATTAAGGCATACAGCTGTGACATCTGTGGAAAAACTTTCAGCCGGAGAGGAACCCGAAATACACACCTGCGCATTCACACCAGACATGATGTGTACTGCTGTGAACAGTGTGGCAAATACTTTGCTACAGACAAACGGCTAAAACTACACATGTTTACCCACACTGAGGAGAGACCTTATAAATGTGACCTGTGTGAGAAGACTTTTAAATCTCCATATGACCTGAGAAAACACCAACAGATCCACACCAGAAAGAGACTTTACAAGTGCAGTTACTGTGAGGTATGTGTTTATATTTTTATCTTGTCATTTTAGCCTGACTGTTTGGAACAACTCTGCTCATTAAACTATGTTAGCAATTCTACTGCATGGAAAAGCAGCTCTTTGGCTACGTTCACACTGCAGGTCTTAATGCTCAATTCTGATTTTTTGATCAAATCCGATTTTTTTTGTCTGCTTGTTCACACTACAAATAAAATGTGACAGCAAACGCGCTCTTGTGTGAACGCTCAAAGCGTCCCGCATGCGCAAAAGAAGGTGTCACACACAACACGCTCTGTTTAGACCCAGACCAAACAATATTGTTTGACTGATGGCCCTTAATATAAAGACTTCGGACTTTACGTTTCCCAATTTTTGCTTTAAGTTATTAGTTTATTTATTATTTTTTAGAGGAGCGGTGCTTCAAAGGATAGTTGCAGATTTCTGTCAGAATGTGCAGATTATACAGTACAAATAAAATGTTCACGTTTCTCCAACGTTGTCTTCCCAACAGTTTCACTGACATCTACACTGGATGGCCAGGAAGCGTTCACAATGTCGTCTCGGGTGCTTCTCCGGCGCTGATAATTGCCGTCTGTCTTGTATCAGTGACATAAAAGACGGATTTAATGCAGCATGACCGTTCAAACAGCAGTCGCTTTCTAAAACATCGGACATGTATCGGATTCTGTCCCACATACAAAAGTGACCCAGATTGGATTTGAAAATATCGGATTTCGTTCACACTGTCATACAATGATCAGATATGGGTCGCATAGGGTCAAAAAAATTGGATTTGATGCGCTTTCGCCTGCAGTGTGAACGTAGCTCTGAGTGATTATTCAGATTTTCATTTCAGTTATGATTTTAGTATTACTCTAGTATTATGGTGGTAGTATTGTAGTTATTGCAGCCCAGTAAACTGAGTGTGTTAACTGAAACAGTAAAATGTAATTGGACGTCTGCAGAGATGCTCTTTATTTCAGGCGACGTTCAGGATAAAAGTGTTGAAGGACTGACTTACACTGTCTTTGTGTCTTTGTTTAGAAGCAGAGCGACACAGATGGATCCAGTTCTCAACCCTGTCATCACTGTGGTGGTGGGAAAGACTTTCGTTGTGACCTCTGTGGAAAAACTTTCAGTTGGCAAGCCGCCCTAAAAATACATCAACGTAGACACACTGGAGACAAACTGAAATACTGCAAAGAATGTGGGAGAAGCTTCACCACTTCAAGTGACTTAAAACAACATGAACTGATTCACAGTGGGGTTAAACAGCACCTCTGTGATCAGTGTGGGTCATCCTTCACCACTGCAAGTCAGCTTAAATCACACAAACGAGTCCACACAAGAGAGAAACCATACAAGTGCAGACACTGTGACAAAAGCTTCTCACAATCAAGTAGTTGTAACATTCATGAACGTGCACACATGGAAGGAAACTACAGCTGTGACCAGTGTGGCAAGAGCTTCAGGAATCTCAGATCATACTCCGAACACAAACGATCCCACGTTACTAATAAACTGTTTCACTGTTACCAATGTGCCAAAACATTCACCTCATTGTCTGCTCTGTGCAAACATCAGCGTGATCACTCAGGGCTGAAATCACTCCCATCACTGGATCACAGTGAATCTGAAGAGACAGAAAGATCCTCTGGTTTCAGTGTCAGACTCAAAAAGCTTGAGATCAGGCTCCACAGAGTTCAGATAGAATCATTTAAACTTGTGTTGAACTGAACTGGTTGCTGGGCTGAACTTCTACATAATACATTTACATGGGATCTTATTTTCTGTCGTTTTACTGAGTCAGTTTTGTCCTTTTTTCTCTGTCCTGGTTTTGCTCGTCTGTAAATAATTGAAACTCAGTCAAATAGTTCATTGTTCTCCAGCAAAACGTTTTGGAAACTCATGTTGAACCTTTAAAACTCTGACATGTTTTAGCACACAAGGCTTCATCGGGGAGTTCACTCGTGATTGGACCATGAGAATGAAAGTTTTTAGTTCTTTCAAAGAGAGTCTTGGAGGTGTTTGATGTTTTTGTTTTTTCTGAAACTACCTGGAAAAAAAAACTATTTTTCTTGCTTCATGTAGTGTGGAAGTTTTTAATGTTTCTTTCATCTGTGATGTTCTTGAATGTGTTCACATGAAGATGGTACAAATAAACTGTCCTTTTAGCTTTAGCTCCTAATTTATTCATTATTTATGGATGTAGCACAGCAGCAGTTTCTTGATTAACACTAGATTTACTAAACCTGCGCAAATTTGCGTAACTTCCCTAAACCCAACACCTCCTAGAATTACTGTTTTTTTTTTTAATTTTCTGGTGCAAGTCCCGAGGTTTTCTGCAGGGACACCGGCCCTCGTGGACTGAGATTGCCCACCCCTAATCTAGACCAAGAAGATAACCAAAAATACAAAATCAAACCAAGACATGAAAACTCAAAATACTGTGTCAAACTGACCCAGAACCGTGATACTCTTTGGGTAAAAATTAAGCCAACATCCAAGTGTCAAAGGTCGGTTCTAAAAACAAGTCAGTCCCTGAAGCTTATTTGTCTCACAGATGCTAATTCGGTGACTGCAGGAACGTGTAAGGAATGTTTTGGGACTGTACCCCTGTCTGATCTTAAAAAAAAACTAACTTTGTTGTTACATTACAGCAACATTGAGGAAACATTTAACGGCTGATCATGAAGCAGGATGAATGTCAAAGGGAAAGTCCCTGGGACGCTTCCGGTTATGCTTCCATCCGGCGTAGTCATCTGACCGGTCCGTGCTATATCGCCCCTCTTGACCCAGAGTGGTATAACGTTTTGTAGAAAAGTCTGATCAGTTCGCTCGCTCTCTCTCTCTCACACTACAAAATAATAAATTCTCTGGGGGTTTTTCTCATATGTTTATGGTACCCGACGGAGGAAGCATTGACCGGGATGAACCGACGGTCATCTGACTCTTTCTTGATGTGCGTAAAACAAGGCCATTTTCTTTTAAGGTTTCTGTCTATTTACTGTCAATGGGAAAACCCGTTGTAAAAGTAGCTATAAAAATGAAGAAAAACTCTTTACTTTGGTTTGAGTGGCTGCACAAAACCAAAATACCTCATTGGGGTGTTTAAATAAAATTATTTAGTTCTGAGTTCTGAATATGTGAGCGGCGCTTTTTTTTTCACTAAGGGTTATTTTACATGTACTAGGAGTTGAGGCCTGCATGAAATTCTTTGCTAGGTTACAAGCATTAAGAAATACTAATATCGATCGGTTGTTGACGCCTTCTTGGCCCGCGGTGTGTGCAAAATAAGTTCGTTTTCTTTTAAGGATTCTATTTTCTGTTAATGAGAAAACCCGTTGTAAAAGTAGCTCAAAAGATGAAGAAAAACTCTTTACTTTTGGTCTGATAAGGAGTGGCTGCACCAAACCAAAATACCTCATCGAGGTGTTTTAATAAATTATTTGGGATAGAGTTCGGAATATGTGAGCTGCGCTTTTTTCACTAAGGGATATTTTTTTACACATACGAGGAGACGAGTGGGCGGCCTGTAGGTTAATATAAGAAAGTAAAATACATCCGCTATTGTAAAAAGAAATGGCTCTCTACAAGCAATAGAAAGTCCTTCTTTTCATTACAAGCGCTGGTGTAGCGCCACCTGGCTCTATAAATATAAATGCAATCCGTTACTAGTCAGATAATCTTAAAGGTTTTTATTTTATTGTGGCTGTAATAAGATTAACATAAGAAAAAAAATAAAGCCACTATTGAAAAAAGAAATAGCTCTTTACCGAGAAAAAGGTTATCAAGATCATTGTCATAATACTGAAACATTTAAACAGAATTCAAATTATGAGTTTGTCTGTAAAAAACTAACTGCCTCGATCATTCTGTCTGTCTCTATGCAGCATGCGCTCCGATCTCCACTGACTCATCAGAAATCTGCTGCGTCACCCCCCTGAACTTTTCCTCCCCCCAGGAACCACCCCTCCTTTTTTCCCACCGGATGCGATTAGTCACACATATGGAATCGATTAGACACTTCTGGAGTACTTCCGGTAAGGTCAAAAGGTCAAGGCTAGGGCCATCAATCAAATTGATGACACATGTTGTAGGGTTATGTTTTTTTTTTCTATAAGGATGTTATGTGTTTGTAGACTTTCTGCCCAGTTTGACCCATTTACCAGAAGTCAGCCTGTTTAAGGCTCTGATATCTATTCTGTATGACTTAAAGCAGTTATGACATGGTCTGATTTTCTCACCCAATAAAGGAATATTTAATATATCAGTCTACTCTTCATTCTATCAGACACAGTTATCACAGCTTGTACATTTGCTTTTTACACATATATGTAAGCATTGAGCCAAATGTAATAATGCCAACACATTAAATGAACAATATTTGTCTCTTATATATAATACATCTATATATACACTGTCAAAGATACTTGTCTTTAAGTGAAGATTTAAGGTGATAGGAAATATAAATAACTGCAACTTGAATCTTTACTGAAGCTCAGTATTTGACACGGAGTTCAAACTCACTGCTGTAATGACTAATAATGATTAATATAATAACTATAATATCGGCCATATTATATTTACATTACCAAAGTGAGATGACTTTAGTCTCATGAACAACATTAGCTAATTGTTATTTACCAGCTAATATTAAAATGACTGTTCAGTACAGAAATGAAGCTCAAAAATCATGTTTTACAGTCCTGTGGTCTCAGCCTCAGATACTTATTAAATCACACAGAGCTCATGTAGAAACAAATGAACAAAATATGTTCTCCTTAATTTCTGTCAAACAAAGCTGTATGAAACGTTTCCAGATGTTAGTATAATGGTTGCTAGGCAACCTGGGCAGCGCGACGGAGGCTAGACGTCCCATTTCACAAGCCTACAAGCCTCGCACTTCCAGCCTTAGTGGTCTTTGAGTACGCGGCCCTTGAGGACCATTAAGGCTGCAGACCCTGAATTGGGATGCAGCTCTGGTCTGATTGGGGAGGGGACCAGAGAAAACTAAAAGTCCGACATTGTTTTGGCAAAATTACACACTGATTCAATATTGATTTTAGTGACTTCCGATTGGCGTAACCAGGTGTTGATTGATTGATTGATTGATTGATAATACTTTATCCATCCCAAGGGAAATTGGGTAACCCTCTCAGGATCAAATTAAGTTTTTGTTGCTAATGCACAACCAAGTCCTGCAGTGATACTTCTGAGTAAAAAAAAACAACTCATAAAATATGTATGTGGGGGAATCAGGTTGTTAGTTTTTAACTGTTGCAAATCGGCAACGCCTGCCTCAAGCGGGTTAAGGCTGCCAGCCTTGCCAGCGCCATCTTACTCTCCCAACCATACATACATTACACAAACATCACATGATTCCAGTCAGTATGAGCAGATTCTTGAGAACAATGTTCAAGAATCAGTGACAAAGTTGAAGTTGTGCCGGGGCTGATATTTTCACAAGACAACAATCCTAAAAAGTGCTCAAAATCTAGTAAGGCATTCATGCAGAGAAACAAGTACAATGTTCTGGTATGGCCATGTCAGTCCCCAGACCTGAATATTATTGAAATTCTATGGTGTGACTTAAAGTGGGCTGCTCATGCTCAAAAACCACGAAAACTGGCTAAACTGGAGATGTTTTGGAGATGGTCCAAAATACCTTCAACCAGAATCCAGACTGTCATTGGAAGCGATAGGAAGCAATTAGAGGCTGTTATTTCTGCAAAAGGTGGATCTATTAAATACTGATGTAAATTTTCTGTTAGGGTGCCCAAATTTATGCAGCTGGCTAGTTTAAGATTACGAAATGGTAATCTTAATGGTAATCTTAAACCTCTAGATTAAATTCTGTTGTCAACTACTAAGTGAAGAAGCAGTTTTTGTGAAGACCACTCATTAAACGCTATTAAAGACAAAGTCACAGGGAGAAGTCCTTTTGAATGTGGCCACAAATTAATTTAATTATACAGGTGCTGCGCTGCAGTGGTTTGAATCATATCTATCTAATAGACTCCAATTTGTGCATGTAAATGGAGAGTCCTCTTCACACACTAAGGTCAATCCTGGTGTTCCACAGGGTTCAGTGCTAGGACCAATTCTGCTTACAGTATACATGCTTCCCTTAGGCAGCATCATTAGAAGACATAGTATACATTTTCACTGCTATGCAGATGACACGCAGCTCTATCTCTCCATGAAGCCAGATAACAGACACCAATTAGTTAAACTGCAGGAATGTCTTAAAGACATAAAGACCTGGATGGCCGCTAACTTTCTGCTTCTTAATTCAGATAAAACGGAAGTTATTGTACTCGGCCCTGAAAATCTTGAAATATTTTCTGATTCCTGAAATATGGTATCTAACCAGATTCTTACTCTGGATGGCATTACCTCGGCCTCCAGTAACATTGTGAGCAACCTTGAAGTCATTTTTGACCAAGACATGTCCTTCAATGCACATATTAAACAAATATGTAAGACTGCTTTCTTCCATTTGCACAACATCTCTAAAATTAGAAATATCCTGTCTCAGAGTGATGCTGAAAAACTAGTTCATGGATTTATTACTTCCAGGCTGGACTACTGTAATTCGTTATTATCAGGATGTCCAAAAAACTCACTGAAAAGCCTTCAGCTAATCCAAAATGCTGCAGCAAGAGTACTGACAGGGACTAGAAAGAGAAAGCATATTTCTCCTGTATTGGTTTTCCTTCATTGGCTTCCTGTTAAATCCAGAATTGAATTCAAAATCCTGCTCCTCACATACAAGGTCTTAAACAATCAGGCCCCATCTTATCTTAATGACCTTGTAGTACCATATCACCCTATTAGAGTACTTCGCTCTCACTCTGCAGGCTTACTTGTTGTTCCTAAAGTATTTAAAAGTAGAATGGGAGGGAGAGCCTTCATTTTTCAGGCCCCTCTTCTGTGGAACCAGCTTCCAGTTTGGATTCGGGAGACAGACACTATCTCTACTTTTAAGATTAGGCTTAAAACTTTCCTCTTTGGTAAAGCATATAGTTAGGGCTGGACCAGGTGACCCTGAATCCTCCCTTAGTTATGCTGCAATAGACATAGGCTGCCGGGGGATTCCCATGATGCATTGAGTTTTTCCTTTCCAGTCACCTTTCTCACTCGCTTTGTGTTAATAGACCTCTCTGCATTGAATCATATCTGTTATTAATCTCTGTCTCTCTTCCACAGCATGTCTTTATCCTGGTTTCCTTCTCTCACCCCAACCGGTCTCAGCAGATGGCCCCTCCCCTCCCTGATTGTGGTTCTGCCAGATGTTTCTTCCTGTTAAAAGGGAGTTTTTCCTTCCCACTGTCGCCAAAGTGCTTGCTCATAGGGGGTCATATGATTGTTGGGTTTTTCTCTGTATCTATTATTATAGGATCTACTGAGGCTGTCTGTCTCCTGAATCCAACTGTTGCGATTTGGCGCTATATAAATAAAATTGAATTGAATTGAAGAGATGTCATTGTGGATATCCCTAATCACGGCACTAGGTTAACTGAAGTAGAACAAAGTGTGAGCAAACTTGAGACAGTAACTGTGGACCTGAGAGATACGCTAATTTGCTGTCTGGACCAGCAGAAAACTCTCCAGACCAAAGTCATGGACCTGGAAGGAAGATTGCGTCACAACAATCTCCATATATATGGAATTAAAGAAGGTGCTGAGGGGAATTATATGATGGCATTCAGTACAGCTTAAAGAAAGAACTTGCCCTTCTGGAAAATGAGGATTTGCAGATTCAGCGTGCTCACTGCGTGATCACTGGGACCAAAGCCGCAAGACACAGTGATTGCAAAGTCAGGTTAATGTTCAGAGGTATGACATTAAAGACAAAATATCGAGAGCGGCTTGGGCTAAGAACATTTCTTATGAGGGCAAAACTAGACTATACAGCCCTGCTAGAGCACTAAGATCATCTTCCCAGTCACTTTTGGTACAGCCGAGACCTGACTGAAGACTAGAGGTGACCACACGTTTGCCTTGGCTGCACCTGATCTGTGGAATAACCTCCCCATTGCCATCTTTGAGTCCGATTCCTCTTCCATCTTTCAAATCGCGGTTAAAAACCTATTTATTTAACCTCGCCTTTTCTACCAGTTAATGCTTGTTTGTTACTTAGTTTAATGCTTGTTGCTACCTTCATTCTATTCTTAACCTCTTTTAATTATTTTACATTTTTCTTGACTCTTTTATATTTTACACACAATGTTCTAATATGCTTTTTTATGTGTTTCTGTGTTTTTAATGCCATTAACCTGCTAACATGTTTGGTACTTTGCCATGGCCTTCATCTTTCTCTTTTACTTACATCTGACCCTCTCACATGTTCAGCACTTTGGTATACCACTGGTTTTTAAATGTGCTATATAAATATATAAATATAAATATAAAGTTTATTGTTGTTGTTGTTGTTAGTAGGACAGAGATCAAGAGTATAATACGGCACAAAATGAAGGAAAGGTGGCAAAAGCAATGAGAGGAAGAGAGGAAAGGGCGATGGTTTTACGGTGTGGTCTCTCTTTGTTTGCGACTTCTTGATGTTGGTAGATAGTAATAATTTAAAAATACATATAATATACACATTATAATGTACAACACATTATGGAGTATGCTTCTGCTGTGAGGCTCTGCCTCCATGTACTAATACAATTAATCACTGGACAGCTGAACAGGTATGTTTATTAATAATATTATATTAGGCCAATATTCTTATACATATTTTTGACCTGGGGCAGAATTGATTGTGAACTGGAAAGGGAAAATGCTTATGAACTTGCAAATTAAAAACATGATGCATTTAAGGTAACCCTTTTTCATTTTTATTTAAGAAGAGAATTTGTTCCACTGTGTGATGGCCGAGTCTGCTTGTTTTCATGGAGTAATTTCTCCTGCCTTAAAAAAAAACCCTCTCAGAAGAGGCTGGAGTGCACAGAAACTGGTAGAGATGCAGGTATCTGGTCGTCCTGGGTTCCACAGACTATCAGCTAAAAAGAATAAACACATTAAATTGCTGCACATTTGTAGAATAACATTTAAGATTACTTTAAAAATAAAATATATTTTTTATTACATTAAATGTAAAGAGCCAAATGGAAGTATTTTTAAAGTTATTTCATGATATTTATATTATGAAAAGCAGATTTTTGACAATTTAAGTTTTTTACAAAATAAACACGCAAAAAACAAACAACAAGAACACAAAGCTGGCAAACCCAACCAAAATTGATCAAAATCTACCGAAAATACTCCCACACGACAGAACCTCTCCTCTGCCTCTCTGGCTCCATATCTCTCAATAGAACAATCTGTGGTTTGCTGTCTCTCACCAACAAAACGCTCCACAAATCCCACGAATGATTCACTTCCTTATAAACAGTGTTGGCAAGTTAATTTAAATGACTTAGTAACTGAGTTACAAGATTCTAAAAGTAATTATAACTTGAAAAGTAACTATTGCCTTACTTTAAAAAAAAAAAAGTTTAACCCCCTGGGCTCCAGGGGATAATTGGCCATTTTTAACTACTTTTGATTTTACCTCTATATTTTACCGAGTAGAAAAAGTTATATTTTTTTACTGTAACAACCACAAACATGTTTACTGAATCATATTTCATAACTTTAAATGCAAATATAAATTGACAATTTTAAAATTATATGCACAAGTTTTGCAAACAACAATGTTATTTGCTGCCATTTACCTTTTACCCCCTTTTTTAATAACCATTTCAAACTATTGACAGAACAATCAGGTGTTCTGCATTCAATAAGATCCTACACAAATTATTTGTGCCACTCCAAATATTTCTGTGCACACTACAGGTTTCTACCTGTTTCTCCTGTTTCTACCTGGAGACAGCAGTCGCCTCATTGTTCTGACACACAACATAAAACTATCCACAACACTACACACTAACTACACAAGACAACACACTAACTACACACTCCAAACACGTTAAACATCACAAATCGCTCACAACTCACTCTCTCTCTCTCTCGCCATCACTCCTAAAACTTCCCCCTCTTCCTAAACAACTAAATGTCATGTTGCCATATCATTTTTTGATTGGTCGACGTGGTGCATTTTTCTACCAACATGAACGGGCTGTTTTTTGTTTGGTCATAAGCAGAGAGTGCTTGCTAGCGCTGTCCACAGTAAACGTGATGAAACTATTGAGGAAAAAACGCCGCGTATATAATGTTTATCATGACTCTGGTCTTACGTGGCCTATCAACACAATTTAAAAATTGGTATATATCACCTTGTTGCTTCGTCATCTTGAAGTGGTCATGTGGTTGGCTTACCATGGCTACTTTATTCTTCCTCAGTCAAACAGCAGCACTAATGCGATTGTTTTGTCCCCTTAGCTCCAGGTGTTGTGCCAAAAACTGATAAGTCGTCAGACAGAAAGTGATTGCCGTCCGCGGGAGCGCGCAGCTGCTTAAAGCTGTAGCGTTCAGATTACTTACACCTACTTCCGTGCAACTGATATCAGATGCGGTAAGCTGAACACAGCTTCAACTGTCTGTTTGTTGAAAAATAGTAACGTGACCGCACCACATTTTCTTGTTAGTAACGGCAACGGTGTTGTAACGATAGAAATAGTAATTAGTTAGATTACTCTTTACTGAAGAAATGTAATGCCGTTAGCTGCTTATAAACCACTGAATCAGGTCCCTTTGGGGGGCCGTGAAAAGATGGCGGAGTGAACAGACGCTCTCTACCGATTTCTGCACAGAATGTTCATGAGCAATGGTAAAACCTCAAATTTATGCTGCTAACACTAACAATTCAGAGAATATCTGAGTTGGAAAGATATTCCAGGAGGTGGAATCTCAGACTACATGGAGTCAAGGAGACTGAGAAAGAAGACGTAAGGGGAAAGGTGATAGAGATATGCTGATCTGTTCTGGCAGAACAAAATCACAGGCTGCCTGACGCCATCCACACCGTACACCGACTCGGAGACAAGCAACAAAATAGCACCAGACCCAGAGGCATCATTGTGCAGTTGACCTCCCGGGTTTACAGAGATGCTGTATGGAAAGCGGCCAAAACATCCCCCTACCTGCAGGACAATCATTTGAGGTTTGCTGAAGATCTGATATATCCATCCATCCATTCGCTTCAGCTTATCCTTTTCAGGGTCGCGGGGGGCACTGGAGCCTATCCCAACTGTCATAGGGCGAGAGGCGGGGTACACCCTGGACAGCTCGCCAGTCTGTCACAGGGCCAACACACAGGGACAGACAACCATTCGCACTCACATTCACTCGCACATTTACGCCTAGTGGCAATTTGGATTATCCAATTAACCTATCCCCACAAGCTGCATGTCTTTGGGCGGTGGGAGGAAGCCGGAGTACCCGGAGGGAACCCACGCAAACACGGGGAGAACATGCAAACTCCACACAGAAAGACCCCGGCCTGATGTTGGAATTGAACTCAGGACCTTCTTGCTGTGCGGCAACAGTGCTAACCACCCCCACGGTGGCACGGTGGCATATATATATATACACATACATACATACATACATATACATACATACATATATATACATACATACACGTGTGTGTGTATATATATATATATATATATGTGTGTATATATGTATATATGTGTGTATGTGTATGTATGTGTGTATGTGTATATATGTGTGTGTGTGTGTGTATTCACCTTCAGGTTAAAGTATTATTTTTTGTTGAAGAGTGTATTTATCTACCTACCTACCTACCTACCTACCTACCTATAAATAGCAATGTTCAAACCAAAGCAGATAGTTAAATACTATACTTTTTTCTAAGCTTAGGTACTCAGCGCTTTTACTGTTCTATTACCTTAATTGTGCAGCACCTGGTCCCCTTATCCTATAGCTGTGGAAGTTTAGAACTTAAATCCACTCACTCTCACTGGCTGTTCATTACTAATCACTGTGTAACTGCTGTGGATTCACAGCCATCTCCTTACAAATCTTCATTAGATTAACCACACTTATACAGACTGTATATAACTAATATACAGTCTAATTATTGAACCTTTGTTCAATAATTAGATACAATAACAGTACTTTCTTTACAGTAAATATATATGGTTACAATGATAAAACTGAAAATGATAAATTACTTGACTCCTTAGAAGAAAGAATTAATTTCTGTCTCTCCAAATACCCAAATTCAATCCTCTTAATTAGTGGAGACTTTAACATCTCTTTAGATAATGCAGTTATTCATGGGAAATTTTTATATTATGGATATTTGGAGAGAAAAATTTCCAGATGATAGACTTTTTACCTGGAGCAATAAGACAGTTTGTTTCTGACTGTATTGATAAAGATAATATTACTGTTAATATACTTGCCACCCCCTCACTGATCATAGAGCAATTTACATTAACATCCAAATGCTCACACTGGATAATATACCTTATAAATTCTCTTACTGGAAGTTAAATAACTCCTTACTAAAAGATAAAATTGTTAACACGCAGATTAATAAATTAATGGCTCATTATTGAAATAAAGCGAACACAGAGAAGTCCTTTTGTACCAATTGGGAACTTTTTAAATTTGAAGCATGCAAATTCTTGAAAAGATATGGCAGTCAAATTACTAAATCGAGGAAAGCTGAAGAGGAAGAAGTGATAAGGAAAATTGCCTCTTATTACGAGAAATATCAAGAAGAAATCTCAGAGGAAGATAAATTAACTTTACTAGACCTTCAAAATAAATTGGACGGTTTATATCGACACAAGGCTGAGGATGCTTTTGTAAGATCCAGGAAGAGGTAGCTGGAGGAGGGAGAACAAAATTCTGCTTTTTCAGACTTGAAAAATACAGATCCAAAATCAACTAAATATTAATGGCATTGTCTGTGACAATCCTAGAGAAATTTCAAATTTCTGTGCCAAATTCTATACTAAACTGTACAACTCAAAATATAATGAGGATGTCTCAACACTGTTTCTCAATAATATTGAAAACCTAAAAACTATTGTTGTGGAAGATAGAAGTCACTGTGACAGCCCTCTGACTGTGGAGGAAGTTTGTAATTCTATTTCTGCACTTAAGGCCAACAAATCTCCTGGCACAGATGGTTTAACTGCAGAGTTTTATAAATCGTTTTCTAATCTCCTGGCTCCGTTCTTACTGCAGGTTTTCATAGAAAGTATAGAGAATAACACTAGCTATTGCTAGCAATAAAAGGATGCACTGCAAATGCTATCTGTATCATTTATGTTAAATAAGAAGTCACATACCCAGGACTGTTAATATCCAAAGACCAAAAGTCAAGATGCTCGTCAAACTTCAATCCGATTATACAAAAAAAATCTGAAAAAAGTTCAACCAGTGGCTGCAAAGGGATTTATCTCTGAAAGGTAGAGTGTTAATTACTAAAGCTGAAGGGATATACCGCCCGGGATATGCTGCTCTCTCCTTACATCTGGATAAGAAAATTAGTAAAGACATTGACCGCATGCTCTTTAATTTTATATGGAAAAACCGTACACATTATATTAGAAAATCTGTTGTGATTAATAACTATGAATCAGGTGGGCTTAACATTTTAGACTTTTCTACTTTAAATAACACTTTCAAAATTATTTGGGCTAAACATTTTCTTAAAACCCTACCTCTATCTGGAATTTTATACCATATCATATTTTCTCCCATTTTGGTGGCTTTAATTTTATTTTAAATTGTAATTACAGTGTTGGAAAACTCCCTGTAAATCTTTCATCCTTCCATAAGCAGGTCCTCTTAGCATGGACCCTCATTTATAAACACAACTTCTCACTACACAAATACCTCATCTGGAACAACAAACTTTTATTATCACTTTTCCTGGAAACTTGGGTCCAAAATGGGATCCTATTGGTGGCTCAGCTGGTTAATAAAGAGGGAGCACCACTTGCTTAAAATGAATCCCTTATACTATATAATTTTCCAGTCAGTGCTTGGGAATTCTCAATGATGCTTGGTGCCATACCCTCAGGAACTTTAATGTTATATAAAAACACTGACAGTTCAATATCTACCTCAGTCACTCTCCCTGATCCAGCTGAGTCAGCAGTGGGAAAAATCTGCTTTTCACAGGAACTTGGTAACAGCAATAACAGAATACGTAGTTTATTCCAAGAAGATATCATGTCTCTCCCATATATATAATATCTTACTGGAACCGACATGTTCCAGATATCACCTGGAAGACAGTCTGGATGATCCCATAAATATCTAATTGTAAACAAGGTGAAGGAAATCTCATATAAAATTCTTCATAAATGTTACCCAGCCAGTCACTATATGGTAACATTTAAAAGAGGCATAAATACTAGTTGAACTTTCTGTGGGGATCATCCAGAAACTGTGGCACATCTTTTTTGGTACTGTTCCTCTACACAGAGATTCTGGAAGGAATTTAGCAGCTTTGTTATTGTCCATATTTTAAGGGAGTTTTCTTAATGATGGGAAAATGTTTTATTCTGTTTCTTTAAGTTCCCCAGGAAGAATGATAAATGTCTTTTTTATTATACATTTCTTAATACGTTTAGCTAAATGTTCTATCCATAAATGTAAGTTTATTAATAAAACACGATATTTTAGCCTTTTTATAAGGATATGGAATTGTACATACATCAATATCAGACTCAAACAACAAAAAGGCTCTCAGAACAATATATATATGTTGATTTTTTCGCGTACTCATATAATTATTTCTTTTTACCCCTGGTTTTGTATGTTCATGTTCTGTTTTTTCGTAAACTTCAACTGTTTGTATGTTGTATACTTATTGTGTGTTCAATAAAGTTCAGTAAAAAAAAAAAGTACTCTAAATGAATCTTCAGACGTCACTAATCACGTGACCCTGGCCAAACGAATCAAGCCTCGACATAGTGCTTCTGAAGTAGCTTGTTGATTTTTCTGACACACGCACCGGAGCGTCAGCTTCAAGCGGACCATCACTACCTCTCACATCTAAAGGGAAGTGCCAAGGTAACTTTGAACTGAGTTCAGTCAATCTTGAGTTTTTCGAAGTTTTTTGAGTGAAGTTTTCTGTTGCTCTCTGTGAGAGAAGACCGTTAAAGGCGAGGCTCTCCAGAGTGCAGCAAAACAGGAAACCACAGGTGGATGTGTGTAAATGTGAAAACGAATAGATTAGAAGTGGAAGTGAGCCACAAGTATAGAAAGGTCAGGTTTCGTGATTTGTTTTTCTCACCACTGATCGCGCGCTCAACACTCTACACATACTTGCATCACACGCGCGCTCTCAAGCATCAGTATTGTACAATTCTGGGCGTCACGTGAGTTGAGGTTGTTACCATATAAGGGAAATCTCCATTTTTCTGTAGCAGTGGTTCTCAAACGTTTCACAATGAGTTTCACCCTTACGAGCAACATCAAAGCACAGTAGTATAGGCCTATTTAACACCACATACACATACTTGCCAACATTCAAAAGGGCTCTCTGTATGTGTGTGTGTGTGTATACACGTGGGCTGATCAACTGGCGTTTAGATCAACTGGCGTTGGACGAACAGATGTGTGGCAGTCTTGCATTTCAGGAGCTGCTACCGACAAATCAGCAAAAACACGCCAAATGTGTCATCTGTGACACTTGTGAGGTTAACTCAAACACACTCCGTCAGTCTTGATGCTGTTGAACAACAAAATGTTTAAAGATGTGGCGAGTTTACCTGGTGATATCCTCATGCGCGACGCGATCGCGAAAACAGCAAACAATTAACACCACGCCGATGTTGTTCACAGGACAGCAACAGTAAACGATCGGGAGACTCTTGTCGTCGTTATCGTTCCCCTCGCACGTTTTATTTCTCCGGTTTCAGCGTTTTTGCTTCACAACTAAAGCGAGCAGTTTACTTTGTGTCACTAACATGGACTCGAATCAACCAGTGCCACCTCTGGCCAAGTGCCACAGCCTACAGCCAGATCAACTTGTGGCACACATCTGCACCACGTTTGAATTTGTTTCATGCACAACACATTTGTACCTTTCAATTGTGTCTGTTTGTGTGTCATGCAAATAAACCTTTGACAAGAATGAAATGATATATTTATTATTGGCCTACATTTGTACAAAATTCCAAATTATATACACAAAGTCATAGAAATCACCACCCCTGTTCATCATGATTTTAATATTCTCTTTTTCCATAACAACGAAATACGCCTTGGACAAATATGACACATCAGTATTCCATTAGTGTTGTCACATCGCATCCTGTAAGCAGAGTCTGTCTGTCTTTTCTCTGGAAATGAATATTTCCAGCCAATATAGGCAATCCATCAACGTGGCTGGAGAGTTGGTAGTTATATACAGTCTGTATAAGTGTGGTCAATCTAATGAAGATTTGTAAGGAGATGGCTGTGAATCCACAGCAGTTACACAGTGATTAGTAATGAACAGCCAGTGAGAGTGAGTGGATTTAAGAAAGTCAGTGACTCAGGTGTGTCGATTGGTTTGTCATCTGTTTTTGAGTCTGGAGGAGACGTAGAAATCTTTTGTTTTAAATCTTAGTTAGGAAGATTCCTGTTTTAAAACAAGCACTTTTTGTGAGAAATGCAAGAAGTACATCTACAGAAAGCACATAGTTACATTCTGTCCATCATGTGGACAAAACTGAAAATGTTGAACATTGAAAAACTGAGAACGTCGGGCAAGTTCAAAAGAAATGTGTTTGTAAGAACGAAAAACCAAATTGTTCCTAAAATAGTTATGGAAAGTCTAACTGTTGTATGTCTGTGTTCTACGTGTTTATCACATGGGAAATAAAGTTGCTATTGTTTTATTGCAGTTTTTTGACAGTTCTGAGTGGATATACACAGTACGGGTCAAAATGACCCGCAACAAAATCAATGTCATTTTTTTGTTTTTCAACATAATACAAGGGTTAATTTCCAACACTTGCATATGATCTTCAATTTGTAGCAGATCCACTATCACATAGCAGCTGGAGCAGTCTCCAATGGAGGTCAGTCCACTGCTGCCACCTGTGGCCAAATACCACAGCCTACTACTAGATTAACTTGTGACACATCTGCACCTGCTGCTATGATCATATTGAGTAAAAGCTGAGTGGCTGCACTTACCCCTGGTACATCTAAATCTACCTACAAACATGTTGAAAGATGGAATGCCAGCAATGTGGATTATCAACACTAAAAACAATCAATAAGCAAAGACCACAGGGATCAATTTTCTCTGTTTATTTAGCACCCACAACATTTGTAGTCGCCTTCTGCAGAGGGGAAGTCCACACACACTGTGTGGTACCACTTCCCACAGAAGGTGCATTCAATCTGCAAGATTGAATGATATTGTCAGGGTCATTGTCTGACTGTTTATTACTAATCACCTGCTGTACATTCACAGTTACTGCCATCTCCTTACAAATGTTTATTAGATTAACCATACTTATACAGACTGTATATAACCACCAACTCTAAAATGTTTGTTCGCAGAGAAAAGACACAGACAGACTACGCTAACGACATGTGATGTTACAACACTAGTGAAATATTAGTGTCATTTCATTCTTGTCAAAGGTTTATTTGCATGACGCACAAACAGACACAATTAAAAGGTACAAATGTGTTGTGCATGAAACAAATTCAAACGTGCTGAATATGTGTGTCACAGGTTGATCTGGCTGTAGGTTGTGGCACTTGGCCAGAGGTGGCGCTGGTTGACTCGAGTCCATGTTAGTGCAAACAAAGTAAACTGCTCGCTTTAGTTGTGAAGCAAAAACGCTGAAACCGGAGAAATCAAACGTGCGAGGGGAACGATAACGACGACAAGAGTCTCCCGATCGTTTACTGTTGCTGTCCTGTGAACAACATCGGCGTGGTGTTAATTGTTTGCTGTTTTCGCGATCGCGTCGCGCATGAGGATATCACCAGGTAAACTCGCCACATTTTTAAACATTTTGTTGTTCAACAGCATCAAGACTGACGGAGTGTGTTTGAGTTAACCTCACAAGTGTCACAGATGACACATTTGGCTGTTTTTGCTGATTTGTCGGTAGCAGCTCCTGAAACGCAAGACTGCCACACATCTGTTCGACCAACGCCAGTTGATCTAAACGCCAGTAGATCTAAACGCCAGTAGATCTGGAACACCGGTCGTTAAGTCTGACGTCACTAGCCGTGTGTGGGCCTAAACTCCGCTCCAGGTCCATATATCAAACGATCACTATGGCATTACTGAGAGTTGAAAAACTGTCTAAAGTCTTTCATCGTTAATAAAATGATCAGCGTTCTGCTCTACCAGGTGTAACAATTGAGTTTAACATCCAGGCATCCATGAAAACGGAATTTATGACATTTAACGGAGTTAGAAGTTAGCAGGAAGTTAGCTCGCTAGCTTGTATCTAAATACAATATAGCATGTCCTGACTGCGGGGTTTTGGAAACAAATTAAAACGTACAGCTCTGTTATCACTTCCAACATAAATGAAGACAGAAAACTAAAATGACGTTTGTAGGGTTACTGAAGTTTGGCTAGCTGGTATATAATGATGTGCTACGTGACCGCTAGCGACACAGCTATGTTAGCATAATATAAACAAGCTAACTTTTTTTCCACTCGATAAAAGTTAACGTGAGTGTTCTCGGTGGTCAGGAACAAATGTAATCGCATGGCAGGATTAAATAGAAGAAAATACAAAACATTAAACATGTTAACAACACAAAAGCCATGTTAAATGCAGACTACTTTAGGCCCGGAAGTAGGATTCGTCACATCATCACTTAACGACCGGATTGAAATCAGTTACACAGCGATAAAAAGAAACAAAAATGGCAAGAAGCTGTTGTATTATTAACTGCAATAGCCGATCACATGACAGCTATGGGAAGCTGACGGGTAAAGAGTAGGGGTGCAACGATACAACAAAATTCACGGTTCGGTTCGGTTCGATACTTTGGTGTCACGGTTCGATATTTTTTCGATACAAAAAAAATGTTCATGCCTTTTTATTAATTTGTCATTTATTAAATTTTCACGGCACATTCTGCACCACATCTCTGTGCGTTCATCATTTGTTTGAAGCCAGCTCACCTCCTGCAACCACTTTTCCGAGAATACGTGCTTCTTTTGTGGTTCGGACTCTGACATTTCTTTGGAGGTGGAGGAACATCACAGTAATTGCTTAAAGGAGCTTCTTCGACATCTTTAAGAGTTCTAAACAAATGTCTGTCCTCCTCCAGAAAATCTTATGTACGCAAACACGCGTTGCAACTTCTTATCTTGTGCGTGTTTTTTATTTTGACAGCGAATGCGCACCTGCGGACCACTTATGTGCTGCCCTGGTTATTTAGCTCGTCATATTGCAGCCGCAGAAATTCTTTTGTCCATGAAACCATAAAGCTGCACTTTCTTTTTGCCTTATAGTCTGATTTGTCATAACTTTTCCGTTTTGTCACTTCTTCACCCTGACCTGTCTTATTTGGCTCACCAGAACTAAAATATATATCCTGCTGCTTTTACACACGCACTAACATAACGCTCAGCGATTCTCTGCGCGATCAACCTCTCACATGTTTAAGCTGCAGGAGATTTCACTTGTCATGTTTGCATAGTAAGCTAACGATTGATAAGACGATGTCAGAGGAATTGGTGCGCAAATTATCATCACTCACCAATCAGTACTGTCGCTTTCTATACACAGTTCACGCGATTGAAAAGTGAAAGCAAAAAACAAGCGCAAATTCAAACGCGATTTCAGTATGTCACATATTGACAGTGGCCGATGCCAATGACATAATTACCCAGCTACATTTCCGAAAGAATGCAAAAGCATTGACATATATTTTTCCTTCCTACTATAGGCCGACGGGCAGGGCAGAGATAGATTTTGGTAGCCCGACTGGAAAAAAGCCCCAGGACGTCGGGCTAGCGATTTTGCGAGCCCTGTATCTGATTGAGGAATCACTCATCTTTGGAAAAGAGTTTATTATGGAGAAATGTCTCTTTCCAAAATAAAAGCTATACTATACGCTTCTTCTGGGCTATATTCTCAGCAGCATATTAAACATATCAGGTCCCCATAAGGAGAATCATGTGCTAACGGCTGTCTAAATGACTCGGGTAAAGTTTGTAGCATGCGTGCTTGTTTTTGTCTGCTTCCACTTGTCTTTGCACTAGGATGATGTCGGAGTAAATGTGCAGTCATATTGGTTGTGTTCCCACTAGTGCTGTCAGCGTTAATCTGAAATGACGTTAAGGTCACAACACGGCAAATCTCCGTTAACGAGCTACCGCGGATCGCCTCATGAGTGGGGCTGGAAGACGTCAACACATTAACGAGCTAACTGCGCTAACACACTAGTTCCCACCAATTGAGCATTGCTGGCACATCCAACATACTGTTTTACTTTTGTCCATGACACGCTTACCTTCAGGGTCATACGTCACATGAAAACCAAAATAGTTCCAAACGCCACATCTGAATGAGGGTGGGGGAGGTTCAATTTGCCATGTTGCAACGAGCTTAACTTCTGTCTAGCTAGCTTGCCCTGCGCTCAGTGAATCTGTGTTCGACTACTCCGCCTAGGCTGCACTGTCGAGCGCAGATCCACTGAGCGCTCAACACAGACAGCACCGTCAGAAGGAAAGTTGATAAAATAAATTAAAAATGTTGTATTGTTCGATACGTATGCGTACCGAACCGAAAACACTGTATCGAACGGTTCGATATCGATACGAGTATCGTTGCACCCCTAGTAAAGAGATCAGTTGTCGTTGAAGAGAAATTGTTCAAGCCATGTTTCCGAAGTAACAAAAAGCCACGGATGGCCTGGATTGTAGCCATTCAAAGACTAAATATATGTCGTCTTTGCATACCTCCACAATTACATATTGTTTAGTCTTTAAAATTTTTTTAGATTTTCCATGTACCACCAGAGAGAGACTAAGTACTACTAGTGGTATGTGTACCACAGTTTGAGAACCACTGTTCTAAACCATGCTGTGAAACTCCTGGGGACCACCCCTTAAGGGTGAGATTAAAAGTATATGTGTATGACTGAGGGACTGCCCCTTAGATCTGCTCTGAGAGAAACATAGGAATGTAGAAGAGGTGAAGGGAGTGTGTGTTTTTAAAAAAACAAAACAAACAAATACGTTCGATACAGTGCTTTCAGTTCGGTAGGCATATGTATCGACAAAATCTTTTATTTGTTTTATCAGCTTTTCTTCCGACGATGCTCTCTGTGTTGAGCGCTCAGTGGATCTGCGTTCGACTACCCCGCCTAGGCTGCACTGTTGAGTGCAAATCCACTGAGCACAGCGCAAGCTAGCAAGACAGAAGCCAAGCTCGTTGCAACATGGCAACTGCCTCAACGCTACCCGAAATTGAACCTCTCCCACCTTCATTCAGATCTGGCGTTTGAAACTATCTTGATGTTCATGTGAAGCATGACCCTGATGGTAAGCGCGTCATGGACAAAAGTAAAACAGTATGTCGGATGTGCCACGCAATGCTCAATTGGTGGGAACTAGTGCGTTATCGCAGTTAGCTTGTTAACGTGTTGACGCCGTCCAGCCCCACGCACGGGGCGATCCACGGTAACTCGTTAACGGAGATTTGCAGCGTTATGGCGTTAACGTCATTTTAACGAGATTAACGCTGACGGCACTAGTGGGAACACAACGAATATGACTGCACATTTACGCCGACATCATCCTAGTGCAAAGACAAGTGGAAGCAGACAAAAACAACAAGCATACATGCTACAAACTTTACCCGAGTCATTTAGACAGCCGTTAGCACATGATTCTCCTTATGGGGACCTGATATGTTTAATATGCTGCTGAGAATATAGCCCAGAAGAAGCGTATAGCTTTTATTTTGGAAAGAGCCATTTCTCTGTAATAAACTCTCTTTTCCAAAGATGAGTGATTTCTCGATCAGATAGATTTATTTATTTATTTTTGTTGTTTCATCAACATTAAATTTAAAAACTGTACTTTTGAGTTAAAATATATATTTATAATTTTTAATAAATGACAAATTAAAAAGGCATGAACATTTTTATTTATTTTTTGTATCTAAAAAATATTGAACCGAACTGAACTGTGAATTTTGTGTATTGTTGCACCCCTAGTTGGAGGTAAAAGTTCTACAATGAAAAACATTTCAAGAAAATGTAAAAGAAATGTATTCCAGGATAAAACACAGCTGTCTTTGTCTTATCGGTACAAATCCTTGTGTCGGCCCACTGGGTATTTGATTCTAATAACAGGCCTCAGTCTCTCCTGCTACTGGTCTGCCATACTGCTAAATTTGGTATCTGTGCTCAAACCTTTTGTGTCTGTTTGCCCACCTCGGGAAGCAAAAATTTGTTGTTTTTTGTTGTCAGGTGAACATTTGAGACACTTTGACTCTTCAGTGCAGTGTGGAGCCTAACAAAGATCTGTTTTGTGTCCCAGCTGACCAGCAGGAGGAGAAGAGTCTGACGGAGCAGCAGAGGAACATTTTCAGCTACTTGGACTCAGCTCAGCCACTACAGAGAAGACAATGAGCTCAACACAGAAGGTGACAGACAGAGCAGGGCGATATGACCAAAAATATTTATCACAATATACATTTGAAAATTTGCGATAACAATGTAACTGACGATATAATTGACACTAGACAAAATACTTTACAACTCCGCAACTTTATTAGTGCAAAAAAAAACCCCATCAATGTATTTTCACTTAAACAAGCAGCTGTTTTTTATGTGTATTAAAGTTATATAAAAATTTAACAATGCAAATGCCTTTGTGCAAATGTCAGACAATTTTCTCTGGAAAATCCTTTTGGTTAAACTGTCAGCAAGCAGTTTGCATTTGCACTGTTAAATTTTTATATAACTTTAATGCACATAAAAACAGCTTCTTTAAGTGAAAATACATTGATGGGTTTTTTGCACTAATAAAGTGGTGGAGTTGTAAAGTATTTTGTCTCGCCTCAATTATATCGTCAGTTATATCGTTATCACAAATTTTCAAATGTATATCGTGATAAATATTTTTGGTTATATCGCCCTGCTCTACTTTCATGTGTTACTGTTTAGGCTTAAATTGGTTTGATGTTTGGTGCCTTTTTCTTAATGTAAAAAAACCCTTAGGTTATAATCAGACATTTTTTTTTTCACTGGACCAAGCTGGTCATTTTACCAGCTCAGCTCTAATTCATATGACAGATAATATATGGTATGGTATAAACATCTAGATGATGGGAAAGTGGTATTCTTGGACTTTAGTGCTGCATTTGATTCAATAAATTTTGATCTTTTGATTGATAAGCTAAAATGTTATTGATTTTCACCAGCTGCTCTGTGCTGGATAAAAAATTATTTGGACAGAAGATAGCAAAGGGTTTATTATACTGGTTATTTCTCCGAGGGCTGCGATATGAACTGCGGTTTACCCCAAGGCAGCTGCCTCACTTCTCTATTCAGTTTTCACTAACGATCAGCAATATATCTTGGGTTAATCTTGGGTATGCCAATGATTCCACCATGTTTTATTCAGCCAGTGACAACTCTGAATTGATCAGCGTGTCACAACAAAATTTGCTGAACCTGTTTGACTGGATAAGTAAAAACAACATGATTTTGAATGTATCTAAATCCAAATCTATGTTAATTAGAAGCAGATTAGTCAACAGCCCACAACTGAATTTTTCCATATCCAGTGTTAGAACACGTCACCCAGATTAAAGTACTCGGCGTTACCATAAATCACCACCTTTCATGGTCTCAGCACATCAACTCTGTTTTTAAGAAAATGGGACAAGGCATAGCTATGGCTATGAAATGCTCTTTCTGTATCACTTCTTCAATTATGAAAGATGTCATTAATGCACTAGTAATGTTTCATCTGGAGTATTGTTCAATCATTTGGTCAGCAGCTAATAAGACAGATCTTAACAGACTTCAGTTAGTTCAGAATAAGCGTCCAGATTAGTGTTAAGATGTTCATACTATACTAATATCGATAAAATGCATAATAAACTTTCTTGGCTTCCTGTACAGGCTAAAATATTCTATAGCTTACTTGTAGTTATAAAGAAAGCAATTCTGTTAAACACACCACATTTATTTCTGCTCAGCTGCAGTATCCAGATGAAATACATAATGATATTACACAATTTTCAACAAACTGCAATTTAGTTAATCCTCAAGTTAAAAGTAACTTTTTGTAAAACTGTTATATTTAGAGCATCTTTTAAGTGGAATAAATTGCCTTATAAAATTAGAGAATTATTCAATCTATTTAAAACTTCAATGAACACTTAAAAGCCGATTTACAGAGCTTTTAGTTGTTGTAATATTGTAAGAGAGGATTTGTTTTTGAAATTTGTGTAATGTGCCTCAATGTTATTGATATTATTATTATTGATTGCTTATATTTTAACAATTGTGAAACTGTGCATGTAAGAGCCAAATTATGTGGGTATCTTAAATCCACTTTATTGTGTAATATTTTATGTGATTTGTATTTGACTGAAGACGAGCAACCTCGGTTGTGGAAGCTATTGAGGTTCCTTTTGAATAAAGAAATAAACAAAAATAATTCATGACTGTTTAAACACTAAAATCATGCCCATCCCTCCTGATTGTACACACACACACACTTATATTATTTTATAATTTATATTATTTTCTTGTTTCCTATTACATATTTCTATAATTTGTATAGATTTATATATAATCATTTACTGATAAGAAATCCTATGTTTGTTTATTTGTTTATAGGTTGGATGTAATGTGTTAGAACTACCAGCAGGTGGGGATAAGAGACCTTTAAGGTGTTTGGTGCCACTCTCCACCTTCAGGTTTAAAATGGAGGGAGTTTGAAGGTTCAGTTTGTTCCACGACTGCATTTCACTCACTGCCTCTGTTTGTATCTCTGTCACTGCAGGACCAACATGGAGCGAGAAGTCAGCGCTCTCAGGAGGCCGACAAACCTCACAGAAGAAAGAGAGAGAAAACACAATACACCTGTGACGAGTGTGGGAAGGATTTTACTAGGAAGAATTCACTAAAACTTCATCAGGTCATCCACACTGGAGAGAAATCGTTCAGCTGTGACTTGTGTGGAAAGTCTTTTTCCTGGAAGGATTCCCTAAAAACACACCAACTCATCCACAGTGGAGTTAAAGCGTACAGCTGTGATCAGTGTGGCAGAGCTTTTACTCACAGTAGCAACTTACACAGTCATCTAGTTACCCACTCTGGAATTAAGGCATACAGCTGTGACGAGTGTGGGAAGGATTTTACTAGGAAGAATTCACTAAAACAGCATCAGGTCATCCACACTGGAGAGAGACCGTTCAGCTGTGACTTGTGTGGAAAGTCTTTTTCCTTGAAGGTCTCCCTAAAAACACACAAACTCATCCACAGTGGAGTTAAAGCGTACAGCTGTGATCAGTGTGGCAGAGCTTTTACTCAAAGTAGCAGCTTACAGAAGCATCTAGTTAGCCACTCTGGAATTAAGGCATACAGCTGTGACATCTGTGGAAAAACTTTCAGCCAGAGAGGGCACCGAAATACACACCTGCGCATTCACACCAGACATGATGTGTACTGCTGTGAACAGTGTGGCAAATACTTTGCTACAGACAAACGGCTAAAACTACACATGTTTACCCACACTGAGGAGAGACCTTATAAATGTGACCTGTGTGAGAAGACTTTTAAATCTCCACATTACCTGAGAAAACACCAACAGATCCACACCAGAAAGAGACTCTACAAGTGCAGTTACTGTGAGGTATGTGTTTATATTTTTATCTTGTCATTTTATCCTGACTGTTTGGAACAACTCTGCTCATTAAACTGTTTTAACATGTTAGCAATTCTACTGCATGGAAAAGCAGCTCTTTGGCTACGTTCACACTGCAGGTCTTAATGCTCAATTCCGATTTTTTGATCAAATCCGATTTTTTTTGTCTGCTTGTTCACACTACAAATAAAATGTGACAGCAAACGCGCTCTAGTGTGAATGCTCAAAGCGTCCCGCATGCGCAAAAGAAGGTGTCACACACAACACGCTCTGTTTAGACCCAGACCAAACAATATTGTTTGACTGATGGCCCTTAATATAAAGACTTCGGACTTTATGTTTCCCAATTTTTGCTTTAAGTTATTAGGTTATTTATTATTTTTTAGAGGAGCGGTGCTTCAAAGGATAGTTGCAGATTTCTGTCAGAATCTGCAGATTATACAGTACAAATAAAATGTTCACGTTTCTCCAACGTTGTCTTCCCAACAGTTTCACTGACATCTACACTGGATGGCCAGGAAGCGTTCACAATGTCTTCTCGGGCGCTTCTCCGGCGCTTCTCCGGCGCTGATAATTGCCATCTGTCTTGTGTCAGTGACGTAAAAGACGGATTTAATGCAGCATGACCGTTCAAACAGCAGTCGCTTTCTAAAACATCGGATATGTATCGGATTCTGTCCCACATACGAAAGTGACCCAGATTGGATTTGAAAATATCGGATTTCGTTCACACGGTCATACCATGATCAGATATGGGTCGCATAGGGTCAAAAAAATTGGATTTGATGCGCTTTCGCCTGCAGTGTGAACGTAGCTCTGAGTGATTATTCAGATTTTCATGTCAGTTATGATTTTAGTATTATTGTAGTATTATGGTGGTAGTATTGTAGTCATTGCAGCCCAGTAAACTGAGTATGTTAACTGAAACAGTAAAATGTAATTGGACGTCTGCAGAGATGCTCTTTATTTCAGGCGACGTTCAGGATAAAAGTGTTGAAGGACTGACTTACACTGTCTTTGTGTCTTTGTTTAGAAACAGAGCGACACAGATGGATCCAGTTCTCAACCCTGTCATCACTGTGGTGGTGGGAAAGACTTTCATTGTGACCTCTGTGGAAAAACCTTCAGTTGGAAAGCCAACCTAAAAATACATCAAAGTAGACACACTGGAGACAAAGTGAAAAACTGCAAAGAATGTGGGAGAAGCTTCACCACTTCAAGTGACTTAAAACAACATGAACTGATTCACAGTGGGGTTAAAAAGTACCTCTGTGATCAGTGTGGGTCATCCTTCACCACTGCAAGTAAGCTTAAAACACACAAACGAGTCCACACAGGAGAGAAACCATACAAGTGCAGACACTGTGACAAAAGCTTCTCACAATCAGGTAGTCGTATCTATCATGAACGTACACACATGGAAGGAAACTACAGCTGTGACCAGTGTGGCAAGAGCTTCAGGAATCTCAGATCATATTCCGGACACAAACGATCCCACGTTACTAATAAACTGTTTCACTGTTACCAATGTGCCCAAACATTCACCTCATTGTCTGCTCTGTGCAAACATCAGCGTGATCACTCAGGGCTGAAATCACTCCCATCACTGGATCACAGTGAATCTGAAGAGACAGAAAGATCCTCTGGTTTCAGTGTCAGACTCAAAAAGCTTGAGATCAGGCTCCACAGAGTTCAGATAGAATCATTTAAACTTGTGTTGAACTGAACTGGTTGCTGGGCTGAACTTCTACATAATACAGATTTACATGGGATCTTATTTTCTGTCGTTTTACTGAGTCAGTTTTGTCCTTTTTTCTCTGTCCTGGTTTTGCTCGTCTGTAAATAATTGAAACTCAGTCAAATAGTTCATTGTTCTCCAGCAAAACGTTTTGGAAACTCATGTTGAACCTTTAAAACTCTGACATGTTTTAGCACACAAGGCTTCATCGGGGAGTTCACTCATGATTGGACCATGAGAATAAAGGTTTTTAGTTCTTTCAAAGAGAGTCTTGGAGGTGTTTGATGTTTCTGTTTTTTCTGAAACTACCTGGAAAAAAAAAAAACTATTTTTCTTGCTTCATGTAGTGTGGAAGTTTTTAATGTTTCTTTCATCTGTGATGTTCTTGAATGTGTTCACATGAAGATGGTACAAATAAACTGTCCTTTTAGCTTTAGCTCCTAATTTATTCAGTATTTATGGATGTAGCACAGCAGCAGTTTCTTGATTAACACTAGATTTACTAAACCTGCGCAAATTTGCGTAACTTCCCTAAACCCAACACCTCCTAGAATTACTGTTTTTTTTTATTTTATTTTCTGGTGCAAGTCCCGAGGTTTTCTGCAGGGACACCGGCCCTCGTGGACTGAGATTGCCCACCCCTAATCTAGACCAAGAAGATAACCAAAAATACAAAATCAAACCAAGACATGAAAACTCAAAATACTGTGTCAAACTGACCCAGAACCGTGATACTCTTTGGGTAAAAATTAAGCCAACATCCAAGTGTCAAAGGTCGGTTCTAAAAACAAGTCAGTCCCTGAAGCTTATTTGTCTCACAGATGCTAATTCGGTGACTGCAGGAACGTGTAAGGAATGTTTTGGGACTGTACCCCTGTCTGATCTTAAAAAAAAACTAACTTTGTTGTTACATTACAGCAACATTGAGGAAACATTTAACGGCTGATCATGGAGCAGGATGAATGTCAAAGGGAAAGTCCCTGGGACGCTTCCGGTTATGCTTCCATCCGGCGTAGTCATCTGACCGGTCCGTGCTATATCGCCCCTCTTGACCCAGAGTGGTATAACGTTTTGTAGAAAAGTCTGATCAATTCGCTCTCTCTCTCTCTCACACACACTACAAAATAATAAATTCTCTGGGGTTTTTTCTCATATGTTTATGGTACCCAACGGAGGAAGCATTGACCGGGATGAACCGACGGTCATCTGACTCCTTCTTGATGTGCGTACAACAAGGCCATTTTCTTTTAGGGTTTCTGTCTATTTTCTGTCAATGGGAAAACCCGGTGTAAAAGTAGCTATAAAAATGAAGAAAAACTCTTTACTTTGGTTTGAGTGGCTGCACAAAACCAAAATACCTCATCAGGGTGTTTAAATAAAATTATTTAGTTCTGAGTTCTGAATATGTGAGCGGCGCTTTTTTTTCACTAAGGGTTATTTTACTGCCTGCATGAAATTCTTTGCTAGGTTACAAGCATTAAGAAATACTAATATCGATCGGTTGTTGACGCCTTCTTGGCCCGCGGTGTGTGCAAAATAAGACCGTTTTCTTTTAAGGATTCTATTTTCTGTTAATGAGAAAACCTGTTGTAAAAGTAGCTCAAAAGATGAAGAAAAACTCTTTACTTTTGGTCTGATAAGGAGTGGCTGCACCAAACCAAAATACCTCATCGAGGTGTTTTAATAAATTATTTGGGATAGAGTTCGGAATATGTGAGCTGCGCTTTTTTCACTAAGGGATATTTTTTTACACATACGAGGAGACGAGTGGGCGGCCTGTAGGTTAATATAAGAAAGTAAAATACATCCGCTATTGTAAAAAGAAATGGCTCTCTACAAGCAATAGAAAGTCCTTCTTTTCATTACAAGCGCTGGTGTAGCGCCACCTGGCTCTATAAATATAAATGCAATCCGTTACTAGTCAGATAATCTTAAAGGTTTTTATTTTATTGTGGCTGTAATAAGATTAACATAAGAAAGAAAAATAAAGCCACTATTGAAAAAAGAAATAGCTCTTTACCGAGAAAAAGGTTATCAAGATCATTGTCATAATACTGAAACATTTAAACAGAATTCAAACTATGAGTTTGTCTGTGAAAAACGAACTGCCTTGATCATTCTGTCTGTCTCTATGCAGCATGCGCTCCGATCTCCACTGACTCATCAGAAATCTGCTGCATCACCCCCCTGAACTTTTCCTCCCCCCAGGAACCACCCCTCCTTTTTTCCCACCGGATGCGATTAGTCACACATATGGAATCGATTAGACACTTCTGGAGTACTTCCGGTAAGGTCAAAAGGTCAAGGCTAGGGCCATCAATCAAATTGATGGCACATGTTGTAGGGTTATGTTTTTTTTTTCTATAAGGATGCTATGTGTTTGTATACTTTCTGCCCAGTTTGACCCATTTAGCAGAAGTCAGCCTGTTTAAGGCTCTGATATCTATTCTGTATGACTTAAAGCAGTTATGACATAGTCTGATTTTCTCACCCAATAAAGGAATATTTAATATATCAGTCTACTCTTCATTCTATCAGACACAGTTATCACAGCTTGTACATTTGCTTTTTACACATATATGTAAGCATTGAGCCAAATGTAATAATGCCAACACATTAAATGAACAATATTTGTCTCTTATATATAATACATCTATATATACACTGTCAAAGATACTTGTCTTTAAGTAAAGATTTAAGGTGATAGGAAATATAAATAACTGCAACTTGAATCTTTACTGAAGCTCAGTATTTGACACGGAGTTCAAACTCACTGCTGTAATGACTAATAATGATTAATATAATAACTATAATATCGGCCATATTATATTTACATTACCAAAGTGAGATGACTTTAGTCTCATGAACAACATTAGCTAATTGTTATTTACCAGCTAATCTTAAAATGACTGTTCAGTACAGAAATGAAGCTCAAAAATCATGTTTTACAGTCCTGTGGTCTCAGCCTCAGATACTTATTAAATCACACAGAGCTCATGTAGAAACAAATGAACAAAATATGTTCTCCTTAATTTCTGTCAAACAAAGCTGTATGAAACGTTTCCAGATGTTAGTATAATGGTTGCTAGGCAACCTGGGCAGCGCAACGGAGGCTAGACGTCCCATTTCACAAGCCTACAAGCCTCGCACTTCCAGCCTTAGCGGTCTTTGAGTACGCGGCCCTTGAGGACCATTAAGGCTGCAGACCCTGAATTGGGATACAGCTCTGGTCTGATGGGGGAGGGGACCAGAGAAAACTAAAAGTCCAACATTGTTTTGGCAAAATTACACACTGATTCAATATTGATTTTATTGGCCTCCGATTGGCGTAACCGGGTGTTGATTGATTGATTGATTGATAATACTTTATCCATCCCAAGGGAAATTGGGTAACCCTCTCAGGATCAAATTAAGTTTTTGTTGCTAATGCACAACCAAGTCCTGCAGTGATACTTCTGAGTAAAAAAAAAAAACAACTCATAAAATATGTATGTGGGGGAATCAGGTTGTTAGTTTTTAACTGTTGCAAATCGGCAACGCCTGCCTCGAGCGGGTTAAGGCTGCCAGCCTTGCCAGCGCCATCTTACTCTCCCAACCATACATACATTACACAAACATCACATGATTCCAGTCAGTATGAGCAGATTCTTGAGAACAATGTTCAAGAATCAGTGACAAAGTTGAAGTTGTGCCGGGCTGATATTTCAACAAGACAACAATCCTAAAAAGTGCTCAAAATCTAGTAAGGCATTCATGCAGAGAAACAAGTACAATGTTCTGGTATGGCCATGTCAGTCCCCAGACCTGAATATTATTGAAATTCTATGGTGTGACTTAAAGTGGGCTGCTCACGCTCAAAAGCCACGAAAACTGGCTAAACTGGAGATGTTTTGGAGATGGTCCAAAATACCTTCAACCAGAATCCAGACTGTCATTGGAAGCGATAGGAAGCAATTAGAGGCTGTTATTTCTGCAAAAGGTGGATCTATTAAATATTGATGTAAATTTTCTGTTAGGGTGCCCAAATTTATGCAGCTGGCTAGTTTAAGATTACGAAATGGTAATCTTAATGGTAATCTTAAACCTCTAGATTAAATTCTGTTGTCAACTACTAAGTGAAGAAGCAGTTTTTGTGAAGACCACTCATTAAACGCTATTAAAGACAAAGTCACAGGAAGAAGTCCTTTTGAATGTGGCCACAAATTGATTTAATTATACAGGTGCTGCGCTGCAGTGGTTTGAATCATATCTATCTAATAGACTCCAATTTGTGCATGTAAATGGAGAGTCCTCTTCACACACTAAGGTCAATCCTGGTGTTCCACAGGGTTCAGTGCTAGGACCAATTCTGCTTACAGTATACATGCTTCCCTTAGGCAGCATCATTAGAAGACATAGTATACATTTTCACTGCTATGCAGATGACACGCAGCTCTATCTCTCCATGAAGCCAGATAACAGACACCAATTAGTTAAACTGCAGGAATGTCTTAAAGACATAAAGACCTGGATGGCCGCTAACTTTCTGCTTCTTAATTCAGATAAAACGGAAGTTATTGTACTCGGCCCTGAAAATCTTGAAATATTTTCTGATTCCTGAAATATGGTATCTAACCAGATTCTTAGTCTGGATGGCATTACCTCGGCCTCCAGTAACATTGTGAGCAACCTTGAAGTCATTTTTGACCAAGACATGTCCTTCAATGCACATATTAAACAAATATGTAAGACTGCTTTCTTCCATTTGCACAACATCTCTAAAATTAGAAATATCCTGTCTCAGAGTGATGCTGAAAAACTAGTTCATGGATTTATTACTTCCAGGCTGGACTACTGTAATTCATTATTATCAGGATGTCCAAAAAACTCACTGAAAAGCCTTCAGCTAATCCAAAATGCTGCAGCAAGAGTACTGACAGGGACTAGAAAGAGAAAGCATATTTCTCCTGTATTGGTTTTCCTTCATTGGCTTCCTGTTAAATCCAGAATTGAATTCAAAATCCTGCTCCTCACATACAAGGTCTTAAATAATCAGGCCCCATCTTATCTTAATGACCTTGTAGTACCATATCACCCTATTAGAGTACTTCGCTCTCACTCTGCAGGCTTACTTGTTGTTCCTAAAGTATTTAAAAGTAGAATGGGAGGGAGAGCCTTCATTTTTCAGGCCCCTCTTCTGTGGAACCAGCTTCCAGTTTGGATTCGGGAGACAGACACTATCTCTACTTTTAAGATTAGGCTTAAAACTTTCCTCTTTGGTAAAGCATATAGTTAGGGCTGGACCAGGTGACCCTGAATCCTCCCTTAGTTATGCTGCAATAGACGTAGGCTGCCGGGGGATTCCCATGATGCATTGAGTTTTTCCTTTCCAGTCACCTTTCTCACTCGCTTTGTGTTAATAGACCTCTCTGCATTGAATCATATCTGTTATTAATCTCTGTCTCTCTTCCACAGCATGTCTTTATCCTGGTTTCCTTCTCTCACCCCAACCGGTCTCAGCAGATGGCCCCTCCCCTCCCTGATTGTGGTTCTGCCGGATGTTTCTTCCTGTTAAAAGGGAGTTTTTCCTTCCCACTGTCGCCAAAGTGCTTGCTCATAGGGGGTCATATGATTGTTGGGTTTTTCTCTGTATCTATTATTATAGGATCTACTGAGGCTGTCTGTCTCCTGAATCCAACTGTTGCGATTTGGCGCTATATAAATAAAATTGAATTGAATTGAAGAGATGTCATTGTGGATATCCCTAATCACGGCACTAGGTTAACTGAAGTAGAACAAAGTGTGAGCAAACTTGAGACAGTAACTGTGGACCTGAGAGATACGCTAATTTGCTGTCTGGACCAGCAGAAAACTCTCCAGACCAAAGTCACGGACCTGGAAGGAAGATTGCGCCACAACAATCTCCGTATATATGGAATTAAAGAAGGTGCTGAGGGGAATTATATGATGGCATTCAGTACAGCTTAAAGAAAGAACTTGCCCTTCTGGAAAATGAGGATTTGCAGATTCAGCGTGCTCACTGCGTGATCACTGGGACCAAAGCCGCAAGACACAGTTATTGCAAAGTCAGGTTAATGTTCAGAGGTATGACATTAAAGACAAAATATCGAGAGCGGCTTGGGTTAAGAACATTTCTTATGAGGGCAAAACTAGACTATACAGCCCTGCTAGAGCACTAAGATCATCTTCCCAGTCACTTTTGGTACAGCCGAGACCTGACTGAAGACTAGAGGTGACCGCACGTTTGCCTTGGCTGCACCTGATCTGTGGAATAACCTCCCCATTGCCATCTTTGAGTCCGATTCCATTCAATCTTTCAAATCGCGGTTAAAAACCTATTTATTTAACCTCGCCTTTTCTACCAGTTAATGCTTGTTTGTTACTTAGTTTAATGCTTGTTGCTACCTTCATTCTATTCTTAACCTCTTTTAATTATTTTACATTTTTCTTGACTCTTTTATATTTTACACACAATGTTCTAATATGCTTTTTTATGTGTTTCTGTGTTTTTAATGCCATTAACCTGCTAACATGTTTGGTACTTTGCCATGGCCTTCATCTTTCTCTTTTACTTACATCTGACCCTCTCACATGTTCAGCACTTTGGTATACCACTGGTTTTTAAATGTGCTATATAAATATAAATATAAAGTTTATTGTTGTTGTTGTTGTTAGTAGGACAGAGATCAAGAGTATAATACGGCACAAAATGAAGGAAAGGTGGCAAAAGCAATGAGAGGAAGAGAGGAAAGGGCGATGGTTTTACGGTGTGGTCTCTCTTTGTTTGCGACTTCTTAATGTTGGTAGATAGTAATAATTTAAAAATACATCTCTCTCTCGCCATCACTCCTAAAACTTCCCCCTCTTCCTAAACAACCAAATGTCATGTTGCCATATCCTTTTTTGATTGGTCGACGTGGTGCATTTTTCTACCAACATGAACGGGCTGTTTTTTGTTTGGTCATAAGCAGAGAGTGCTTGCTAGCGCTGTCCACAGTAAACGTGACGAAACTATTGAGGAAAAAACGCAGCGTATATAATGTTTATCATGACTCTGGTCTTACGTGGCCTATCAACACAATTTAAAAATTGGTATATATCACCTTGTTGCTTCGTCATCTTGAAGTGGTCATGTGGTTGGCTTACCATGGCTACTTTATTCTTCCTCAGTCAAACAGCAGCACTAATGCGATTGTTTTGCCCCCTTAGCTCCAGGCTCCTGCAGGAGCGCGCAGTTGCTTAAAGCTGTAGCGTCCAGATTACTTACAGCTGCTTCCGTGCAACTGATATCAGATGTGGTAAGCTGAACACAGCTTCAACTGTCTGTTTGTTGAAAAATAGTAACGTGACCGCACCGCATTTTCTTGTTAGTAACGGTAACGGCGTTGTAACGATAGAAATAGCAATTAGTTAGATTACTCTTTACTGAAGAAATGTAATGCCGTTAGCTGCTTATAAACCACTGAATCAGGTATGTTCTAAATGGGGGGCCGTGAAAAGATGGCGGAGTGAACAGACGCTCTCTACCGATTTCTGCACAGAATGTTCATGAGCAATGGTAAAACCTCAAATTTATGCTGCTAACACTAACAATTCAGAGAATATCTGAGTTGGAAAGATATTCCAGGAGGTGGAATCTCAGACTACATGGAGTCAAGGAGACTGAGAAAGAAGACGTAAGGGGAAAGGTGATAGAGATATGCTGATCTGTTCTGGCAGAACAAAATCACAGGCTGCCTGACGCCATCCACACCGTACACCGACTCGCAGACAAGCAACAAAATAGCACCAGACCCAGAGGCATCATTGTGCAGTTGACCTCCCGAGTCTACAGAGATGCTGTATGGAAAGCGGCCAAAACATCCCCCTACCTGCAGGACAATCATTTGAGGTTTGCTGAAGATCTGATATATCCATCCATCCATTCGCTTCAGCTTATCCTTTTCAGGGTCGCGGGGGGCACTGGAGCCTATCCCAGCTGTCATAGGGCGAGAGGCGGGGTACACCCTGGACAGCTCGCCAGTCTGTCACAGGGCCAACACACAGGGACAGACAACCATTCGCACTCACATTCATTCGCACATTTACGCCTAGTGGCAATTTGGATTATCCAATTAACCTATCCCCACAAGCTGCATGTCTTTGGGCGGTGGGAGGAAGCCGGAGTACCCGGAGGGAACCCACGCAAACACGGGGAGAACATGCAAACTCCACACAGAAAGACCCCGGCCTGATGTTGGAATTGAACTCAAGACCTTCTTGCTGTGCGGCAACAGTGCTAACCACCCCCACGGTGGCACGGTGGCATATATATATATATATATATATATATATATGTATTTATATATATATATATATATATATATATATATATATATATATATATATATATATATATATACACATACATATACATACATACATATATATACATACATACACGTGTGTGTATATATATATGTATATATGTGTGTGTGTGTATATTCACCTTCAGGTTAAAGTATTATTTTTTGTTGAAGAGTGTATTTATCTACCTACCTACCTACCTACTTATAAATAGCAGTGTTCAAACCAAAGCAGATAGTTAAATACTATACTTTTTTCTAAGCTTAGTTACTCAGCGCTTTTACTGTTCTATTACCTTAATTGTGCAGCACCTGGTCCCCTTATCCTATAGCTGTGGAAGTTTAGATCTTACTTTTTCTCTTTATCTTTTTCTAATAAGTTTGTAATTAGTTTCTTTTTCTAATATTAAGTTCTAATAATACCAGGGGGTTAAGACAAACCTGTAAACACAAAGCTTTGTTTTGTTTGCCAAACAATTTAGAACTGACTTTTGTTTTTTCCAAGAGAGTCATTCCACACCAGCTCATACAAATTTTTGGAAATCACAATGGGGTAATGAAGTCTGGTTGTTCCATGGCTCTGAGCGATCTGCTGGAGACACCTTAGGACACTACTGGGGCCTTAAGCCCCACTCACACCCTGGGCCATCTGACCTCAGGAATTCGCATGATAAGGTGGGGCCAGGTTTCACAATGAACTCACCCGAAACTCTGGCTGATTGGGACCCACACCCAGTTCCACACCTTGGCTCAGGCGATTAGAGGATCATCAGGGGGTCCTTTTGTCCCTCTGTGGGGGGACACTCCCACCAGGTTTATATCTGGGACTCTCCACCATTTGACCTTAGAACTGAAGAAGCCTCTCGGATGAGAGGTGAAACGTCTTCAAGTAACTTAAAGAAGTCCAGACGCTTTTCTTTGCAAGCTCCTTTGACTACGATGACCTGGATGACTGAGAACCTTCACAGACACTTAGGACACTACCTTTTTTCAATAATTAGATACTGTTACGAACTGGCATGTTCATGTGTTTGTTTTGTGCAGGTGTTATGTCTTTTTATGTTAATTTGGCTGTGCCAGGGCCCTGCTCCGATTGGTGCATGGATACACTGCAACGACGTGACTGGTTCCAGCTGGAGGACGCGCCCATTAAAAAGGAGGCTGGAGCGCTACAGCGGGAGAGGTCTTCGCTTTTCTCCTCAACCAGCAGTCTTCCTGTGGCAGCCGCTGGCTGCAGTGCGTTTGAAAGTTGTGGAAGTGGAGTGGGTAGGGGTGAGCTGCCGTTTCTTTTGATCACCCGTTTTTCTCCTGTTTTGAGTTAGTTAAGGAGGTTAGACTCTGTCTTTATTTTTGACTTTGTTATAGTAAGGTCAGGGGTGCGGGATTTGTGTAGATTTGTTTTGTTTATTGTTTTGGCCTTGGCTCACCCTGAAGTGTTGACACTCCCGTTTTGGTTCCTTTTTTTCACATTGTAAATAAATCACATTGAAACTAAAGGATTTGTTTCTTGTGGCTGCTTGGGTCTTGGGGAGGAAGCGAGTGCCTCACTCATGTTATTGCCTGGCCCTAGACGGGTCGTAACATGAATTGGGGGCTTGTCCTCTGCCTTCTGTGGTTTTCGTGTGTTTTGGTCTGTTTGGCAGTTTTCTTGGTGTGGGGGTGGTAGGTGTGTGGGATTATGGAGTTTTCTTTGGATGAGTTTGTTACCTCGCCTTCATGGGGTAAAATAGTGAAGTGCAGGAAAGCGGATTTGCTCATTATTGCTAGTTTTTATGATGTTCAACTGTCCTATAGTGCCCGTAAAGCGGAAGTTAGGGACGCTTTGTGTGCAGGGCTGGTGGAGCGAGGCATCCTTCCTGCCCCGAAGGCAGCGGTTGAGCAGCCTGGCGGCGGAGGTGTGAAGGTGGCTCTGGAGGCTGAGCCGGAGCCGGATGCCAAAGGGCCTGTTAACGTGCTCCCGGCTGAGGTGGAGTCTGATGCTGCCGAGGCGGAGTCTGAAGCAGCTGAGTCTGGTACGGCCGGGGAACCCCTGGCGGGGCGGTCTACGGAGGATCTCCGTTTGACCCTCCGTATAAGGGAGGTGGAAACCCATGCTAAAGAGCTTGAGGTACAAGCAATGCACCTCCGTGTCAGAGCTTTGGAGCTGGAGCGAAAGCCCTCCACATCTGCCTCTAGTCATCCTAGTACATCCACCGCTGTCTCAACAGGTTTCGACATCACTAAGCACGTTAAACTGGTTCCCCCATTTCGTGAGGCCGAAGTGGACAGCACTCCTATTTTAACGCTTACGCGCTAGCGGCCGCGTTAAGCTGGCCGAAGGAGTTTTGACCACTGCTATTGCAATGCAAACTGGTCGGCAAAGCCCAGGAGGTGTGTACCAGTTTATCAATTGAAGATAGCCTGGATTATGACATTATGAAGAAGCGAGGGGGGGAAGCGAGTGCCTCACTCATGTTATTGCCTGGCCCTAGACGGGTCGTAACAGATACAATAACAGTACTTTCTTTACAGTAAATATATATGGTTACAATGATAAAACTGAAAATGATAAATTACTTGACTCCTTAGAAGAAAGAATTAATTTCTGTCTCTCCAAATACCCAAATTCAATCCTCTTAACTAGTGAAGACTTTAACATCTCTTTAGATAATGCAGTTATTCATGGGAAATTTTTATATTATGGATATTTGGAGAGAAAAATTTCCAGATGTAAATGTCAGTTTATTAATAAAACACCATAATTTTGCCTTTTTATAAGGATATTGAATTGTACATACAATCAATATCAGACTCAACCAACAAAAAGGCTCTCAGAACAATATTTATATGTTGATTTTTTTCGCGTACTCATACTTTTTTTTTACCCCTGTTTTTGTATGTTCATGTTCTGTTCTTTCGTAAACTTCATCTGTTTGTATGTTGTATACTTATTGTGTGTTCAATAAAGTTCAGTTAAAAAAAAATACGTTCTAAATCAAGCTTCAGACGTCACTAATCACGTGACTCTGGCCAAACGAATCAAGCCTCGACACGGTGCTTCTGAAGCAGCGCATTGATGTTTTTGACACACGCGCCGGAGCGTCAGCTTCAAGCGGACCATCACTACCTCTCACATCTAAAGGTTAGTGTCAACAGTAGCGGTCTTAGATACGGGCGACACGGGCGGTTGCCCGGGGCGGCATCACGGCTTGTTCTCATGCTGCCCTGACATCATCCCAGCGCATATTGAGAATGGCATTGGTTTTCTATCGCCCATTTGCTGGGAGTAAGGGCGCCCTCCGTTTTCGAGGTGCACCTGCTGCTTGCGGCACAGGGAGGAGAGAGCGGGGCGGCGGGGGATGCTCTGGCTGGCTGGAGCGGCAAAAATTACCAACTCGCAAAATAAATTACAAACAAACCAACAAACACGAAAACACCAGACATTATAATACAGACTTATAATTTGCACCGATGTTTTTTCAAAATTCTATACGCGAAAAGTGAGCGCGAGAGCCCTCGGTGCACTTGCTCGCTGCTGAAGTCAAAGTAAATTTTATTGTCATCTCCGCTACATACAGTCCAGTATATAGAGAGACGAGGCGACGAGGCTCCATTTACAGCAGTGCAAGTAAACAAACAATATATATAAGAAGAGTAAGAAAATAAATATACACTTTAGGACCAGGAGTAAAGGGATCAATAACAATTTAAAATGTATATTTTATATTTTGTTGATTTAAAGTCTCACACACAACCCGTTTTTAAACTCTAAAAAAAGAGAAAAGAAGAGGAGGAGTAGAGGCCGGGGACTGAGCCTGCCTATTTGCCTGTCAACTTTACGCAATAATGCGAGAGGTGGAATTGCTTGCTTGTTTATTAAAGTGCTTGAAAAGTTTACAGAGCAATGTGATCGGCTCGCGATTCAAACTCTTAAAACATCACAGGCTCTACACTACGACCGACTGACAACGCCCTCCTAATGTCGCCGCTAGCACCCGGGTGACTCCCATTACACATCACCATAGCAACCAAACAAATGAAAACCCAGTGATCATTAAAATTCAGTACATTTAATTATGACTCCTACAAGGAGAAACGAGCAAAAGATACAGGTAAGCAGATGTGTCTGTCTAAAGTCTTTCATCTTTAATAAAATGATCAGCGTTCTGCTCTACCAGGTGTAACAATTGAGTTTAACATCCAGGCATCCATGAAAACGGAATTTATGACATTTAACGGAGTTAGAAGTTAGCAGGAAGTTAGCTCGCTAGCTTCTATCTAAATACAATATAGCATGTCCTGACTGCGGGGTTTTTGGAAACAAATTAAAACGTACAGCTCTGTTATCACTTCCAACATAAATGAAGACAGAAAACTAAAATGACGTTTGTAGGGTTACTGAAGTTTGGCTAGCTGGTATATAATGATTAGTGATGGGCAGATGAAGCTTCATGAAGCACTGAAGCTTTTCATCCAATTGGTTCACCCCAGCGCAAAGCTTCTTGAAGCTTCATTTGCTCTAGTAGGACACCTACTGGACGTAAAAATATTAGATGGCATGAATTTGAAGAGTGTGGCATTTTTCACACAGCCTGTAAATGTCAACAACAAAACGAGTGTGTAAAACATCTATATTGTAGTGATGGCAGTATACTGTGTATATTTATAATGGCAGTATGGAAAATGATTATTTGGAAATGCTTAAAATGGAAATGATCATTTACTGTGAGGTGAGGTGTGGTTGGGGTATGGACAATAGTTGTGCTTTTGTAACGTTAAGGTATGGACAGCTACACATTAGCCTCAGTCCTGCCTGTTCACATTTTATTCTGTAAAAACTAAATTTTCACTGCTTTTATGACCTTTTTAGTGGGGAGCACATAGCTCGGATTTAATTATTTAACAAATCTTTTAAATCCTTGTCCTCCACAATGCTAAATGGCTGGGAGTCCTCAATACATAACATACTCAAAAGTCCACCAAAATCAGGGAACGCTTGTGTCGTCTTTGCATACCTCCACAATTACATATTGTTTAGTCTTTAAAAAAAAATTAGATTTTCCATGTACCACCAGAGACAGACTAAGTACTACTAGTGGTATGTGTACCACAGTTTGAGAACCACTGTTCTAAACCATGCTGTGAAACTCCTGGGGACCACCCCTTAAGGGTGAGATTAAAAGTATATGTGTATGACTGAGGGGCTGCCCCTTTAGATCTGCTCTGAGAGAAACATAGGAATGTAGAAGAGGTGAAGGGAGTGTGTGTTTTAAAAAAAACAAAACAAAGAAAATACGTTCGATACAGTGCTTTCGGTTCGGTAGGCATATGTATCGAACAATACAAAATCTTTTATTTGTTTTATCAACTTTTCTTCCGACGATGCTGTCTGTGTTGAGCGCTCAGTGGATCTGCGTTCGACTACCCCGCCTAGGCTGCACTGTTGAGTGCAGATCCACTGAGCGCAGCGCAAGCTAGCAAGACAGAAGCTAAGCTCGTTGCAACATGGCAACTGCCTCAACGCTACCCGAAATTGAACCTCCCCCACCTTCATTCAGATCTGGCGTTTGAAACTATCTTGATGTTCATGTGAAGCATGACCCTGATAGTATGCACGTCATGGACTAAAGTAAAACAGTATGTCGGATGTGCCACACAATGCTCAATTGGTGAGAACTAGTGCGTTAGCTTGTTAACGTGTTGATGCCGTCCAGCCCCACGCACGGGGCGATCCACGGTAACTCGTTGACGGAGATTTGCGGCGTTATGGCGTTAACGTCATTTTAACAAGATTAACACTGACAGCACTAGTGGGAACACAACGAATATGACTGCACATTTACGCCGACATCATCCTAGTGCAAAGACAAGTGGAAGCAGACAAAAACAACAAGCACGCATGCCACAAACTTAACCAGAGTCATTTAGACAGGCGTTAGCACATGATTCTCCTTATGGGGACCTGATATGTTTAATATGCTGCTGAGAATATAGCCCAGAAGAAGCGTATAGCTTTTATTTTGGAAAGAGACATTTCTCTGTAATAAACTCCCTCTTCCAAAGATGATTGAGTTTTCTATCAGATAGATTTTTTTTGTTGTTGTTGTTGTTTCATCAACATTAAATTTAAAGACTGTACTTTTGAGTTAAAATATATATTTATAATTTTAATAAATGACAAATTAAAAAGGCATGAACATTTTTTTTGTATCTAAAAAATATTGAACCGTAATACCAAAGTATTGAACCGAACTGAACTGTGAATTTTGTGTATCGTTTCACCCCTAGTTGGAAGTAAAAGTGCTACAATGAAAAACATTTCAAGGAAGTGTAAAAATAAAAAAAGTATTCCAGGATAAAACATAGCTGTCTTTGTCTTATCGGTGCAAATTGTGTAGGCCCACTGGGCATTTGATTCTAATAACAGGCCTCAGTCTCTCCTGCTACTGGTCTGCCATACTTCTAAATTTGGTATCCGTGCTCAAATCTTTTGTGTCTGTTTGCCCACCTCGGGAATCAAAAATTTGTTGTTTTTTGTTGTCAGATGAACATATGAGACATTTTGACTCGTCAGTGCAGTGTGGAGCCTAACAAAGATCTGTTTTGTGTCCCAGCTGACCAGCAGGAGGAGAAGAGTCTGACGGAGCAGCAGAAGAACATTTTCAGCTACTTGGACTCAGCTCAGCCACTACAGAGAAAACAATGAGCTCAACACAGAAGGTGACAGACAGAGCAGGGCGATATGACCAAAAATATTTATCACAATATACATTTGAAAATTTGCGATAACAATATAGCTGACGATATAATTGACACTAGACAAAATACTTTACAACTCCGCAACTTTATTAGTGCAAAGAAAACCCTCATCAATGTATTTTCACTTAAACAAGCAGCTGTTTTTTATGTGCATTAAAGTTATATAAAAATTTAACAGTGCAAATGCAAATGCCTTGGAGCAAATGTCAGCCAATTTCCTCTGGAAAATCCTTTTGGTTAAACTGTCAGCAAGCAATTTTCATTTGCACTGTTAAATTTTTATATAACTTTAATGCACATAAAAACAGCTTCTTTAAGTGAAAATACATTGATGGGTTTTTTGCACTAATAAAGTTGTGGAGTTGTAAAGTATTTTGTCTCGCCTCAATTATATCGTTATCACAAATTTTCAAATGTATATCGTGATAAATATTTTTGGTTATATCGCCCTGCTCTACTTTCATGTGTTACTGTTTAGGCTTAAATGTGTTTGATGTTTGGTGCCTTTTTCTTGATGTAAAAAAACCCTCGGGTTACAATCAGACATTTTTCTTCACTGAACCAAGCTGGTCATTTTACCAGCTCAGCTCTAATTCATATGACAGATAATATATGGTATGGTATAAACATCTAGATGATGTGAAAGTGGTATTCTTGGACTTTAGTGCTGCGTTTGATGATGATAAATGATGATCTTTTGATTGATAAACTAAAATGTTATGGATTTTCACCAGCTGCTTTGTGCTGGATGAAAAGTTATTTGGACAGAAGATAGCAGAAGGTTTATTGTAATGGTTATTTCTCAGTTATGAACTGCGGTTTACCCCAAGGCAGCTGCCTCGCTCCACTTCTCTATTCAGTTTTCACTAACAATCAGCAATATGCCTTGGCTTAATCTTGGGTATGCCAATGATTCCACCATGTTTTATTCAGCCAGTGACAACTCTGAATTGATCAGCATGTCACAACAAAATTTGCTGAACCTGTTTGACTGGATAAGTAAAAACAACATGATTTTAAATGTATCTAAATCCAAATCTATGTTAATTAGAAGCAGATTAGTCAACAGCCTGCAACTGAGTCTTTCCATAGCCAGTGTTAGAACACGTCACCCAGATTAAACTACTCGGCATTACCATAAATCACCACCTTTCATGGTCTCAGCTAGAGCTGGGCGATATAAGATTTTTTCATATCACGATATGTTTTTCATTTCAGGCAATAACGATATATATCACGATAGTATCCAGATGAAATACATAATGATATTACACAGTTTTCAACAAACTGCAATTTAGTAAATGCTCGAGTTAAAAGTAACTTTTTGTAAAACTGTTATATTTAGAGCATCTTTTAAGTGGAATAAATTGCCTTATAAAATTAGAGAATTAGCAACTATTCAAAACTTCAATGAACACTTAAAAGCCGATTTACAGAGCTTTTAGTTGTTGTAAATATTGTAAGAGATGGTTTGTTTTTGAAATTTGTGTAATGTGTCTCAATGTTATTGATATTATTATTATTATTATTATTGTTATTGATTGCTTATATTTTAACAATTGTGAAACCACTCACTGTGAATGTAAGAGCCAACTTATGTGGATATCTTGAATCCACTTTATTGTATAATATTTTATGTGATTGTATTTGACGGAAGATGAGCAACATCTGTTTGTGGAAGCTAATGGGGTTCTTTTTGAATAAACAAACATAGGATTTATTATCACTGAATAATTATGTATAAATCTATAAAAATTAAAGAAATATGTAATAGGAAACAACACTATAATATAAATTATAAAATAATATAAAAGTGTGTGTGTGTGTGTGTGTGTGTGTGTGTGTGTGTGTGTGTACAATCAGGAGGGATGGGCATGATTTTAGTGTTTGAACAGTCATGAATTATTTTTAACACCAGGTTGGATGTAATGTGTTAGAACTACCAGCAGGTGGGGATAGGAGACCTTTAAGGTGTTTGGTGCCACACTCCACCTTCAGGTTTAAAACTAGTGTTAATGGAGGGAGTTTGAAGGTTGAGTTTGTTCCACGACTGCATTTCACTCACTGGCTCTGTTTGTATCTCTGTCACTGCAGGACCAACATGGAGCGAGAAGTCAGCGCTCTCAGGAGGCCGACAAACCTGACAGAAGAAAGAGAGAGAAAACATACACCTGTGACGAGTGTGGGAAGCATTTTACATGGAGGGCTTCACTAAAACTTCATCAGGTCATCCACACTGGAGAGAGACCGTTCAGCTGTGACTTGTGTGGAAAGTCTTTTTCCAGGATGTTTTCCCTAAGAAGTCACCAGCTCATCCACAGTGAAGTTAAAGCGTACACCTGTGACGAGTGTGGGAAAGGCTTTAGGCACAATGGAGATCTTAAAAAACACCAACTCATCCACAGTGGAGTTAAAGCGTACAGCTGTGACGAGTGTGGGAAGCATTTTACTGCGAGGTCTTCACTAAAAGAGCATCAGCTCATCCACACTGGAGAGAGAACGTTCAGCTGTGACTTGTGTGGAAAGTCTTTTTCCAGGATGCGTTCCCTAAGAAGTCACCAACTCATCCACAGTGAAGTTAAAGCGTACACCTGTGACAAGTGTGGGAAAGGCTTTAGGCACAATTCAGGTCTTAAAAAACACCAACTCATCCACAGTGGAGTTAAAGCGTACAGCTGTGACGAGTGTGGGAAAGAGTTTAATCAGAAGAGTAATCTAAAACAGCATCAGGTCATCCACACTGGAGAGAGACCGTTCAGCTGTGACTTTTGTGGACAGTCTTTTTCCTTTGAAAGTTCCCTAAGAAAACACCAACTCATCCACAGTGGAGTTAAAGCGTACAGCTGTGACGAGTGTGGGAAGGATTTTACTGAGAAGGATTCACTAAAAAGGCATCAGGTCATCCACACTGGAGAGAGACCGTTCAGCTGTGACTTTTGTGGAAAGTCTTTTTCCAGGATGCGTTCCCTAAGAAGTCACCAACTCATCCACAATGAAGTTAAAGCGTACAGCTGTGACGAGTGTGGGAAGGATTTTGCTGAGAAGGCTTCACTAAAAAGGCATCAGGTCATCCACACTGGAGAGAGACCGTTCAGCTGTGACTTTTGTGGAAAGTCTTTTTCCAGGATGCCTTCCCTAAGAAGTCACCAACTCATCCACAGTGAAGCTAAAGCATACAGCTGTGACCAGTGTGGGAAGCATTTTACTGAGAAGGCTTCACTAAAAAACCATCAGGTCATCCACACTGGAGAGAGACCGTTCAGCTGTGACTTTTGTGGAAAGTCTTTTTCCAGGATGCCTTCCCTAAAAAGACACATACTGATCCACAGTGGAGTTAAAATGTACAGCTGTGGCGAGTGTGGGAAGCATTTTACTGTGAGGGCTTCACTAAAAGAGCATCAGGTCATCCACACTGGAGAGAGACCGTTCAGCTGTGACTTTTGTGGAAAGTCTTTTCCCAGGATGTGTTCCCTAAAAAGACACATACTGAACCACAGTGGAGTTAAAATGTACGGCTGTGGCGAGTGTGGGAAGCATTTTGTTGAGAAGGCTTCACTAAAAGAGCATCAGCTCATCCACACTGGAGAGAGACCGTTCAGCTGTGACTTGTGTGGAAAGTCTTTTTCCAGGATGCGTTCCCTAAGAAGTCACCAACTCATCCACAGCGGAGTTAAAGCGTACAGCTGTGACGAGTGTGGGAAGGATTTTGCTGAGAAGGCTTCACTAAAAAAGCATCAGGTCATCCACACTGGAGAGAGACCGTTCAGCTGTGACTTTTGTGGAAAGTCTTTTTCCAGGATGCGTTCCCTAAGAAGTCACCAACTCATCCACAGTGAAGTTAAAGCGTACAGCTGTGACAAGTGTGGGAAGGGTTTTACTGAGAAGGATAAACTAAAAAAGCATCAGGTCATCCACACTGGAGAGAGACCGTTCAGCTGTGACTTTTGTGTAAAGTCTTTTCCCAGGATGTGTTCCCTAAAAAGACACATACTGATCCACAGTTGAGTTAAAGTGTACAGCTGTGACGAGTGTGGGAAGGATTTTACTGAGAAGGATAAACTAAAAAAGCATCAGGTCATCCACACTGGAGAGAGACCGTTCAGCTGTGACTTGTGTGGAAAGTCTTTTTTCCTGGAAGGTATCCCTAAAACAACACCAACTCATCCACAGTGGAGTTAATGCGTACAGCTGTGATCAGTGTGGCAGAGCTTTTACTCGCAGTAGCTACTTACAGAATCATCTAGTTACCCACTCTGAAATTAAGGCATACAGCTGTGACATCTGTGGAAAAACTTTCAGCCGGAGGGGGCACTGAAAAATACACCTACGCATTCACACCGGACATGATGTGTACTGCTGTGAACAGTGTGGCAAAGAGTCTACAACAGACGCCAAGTTACAACAACACATGTTTACCCACACTGAGGAGAGACCTTATCAATGTGACCTCTGTGGAAAAACTGTCAGTTGGAAAGCTGACCTAAAAAGACATCAATGTAGACACATTGGAGACAAACTTAAATTCTGCAAAGAATGCGGGAGAAGCTTCACCACATCAGGTGACTTAAAATGACATGAACTGATTCACAGTGGGGTTAAAAAGTATATCTGTGATCAGTGTGGATCATCCTTCACCTCTGCATGGGACCTTAAATCACATAAATGAGTCCACACAGGAGAGAAACCATACAAGTGCAGAGACTGTGACAAAAACTTCTCACAATCAGCTCATTGTAACTATCATGAACGTACACACATGGAAGGAAACTACAGCTGTGACCAGTGTGACAAGAGCTTCAGGAATCTCAATTCATACTTCGAACACAAACGATCCCACGTTACTGATAAACTGTTTCACTGTTATCAATGTGCCAAAACATTCACCTCATTGTCTGCTCTGTGCAAACGTCAGCGTGATCACTCAGGGCTGAAATCACTCCCATCACTGGATCACAGTGAATCTGAAGAGACAGAAAGATCCTCTGGTTTCAGTGTCAGACTCAAAAAGCTTGAGATCAACTCAATTCAATTTTATTTATATAGTGCCAAATCACAACAAAAGTCGCCTCAAGGCGCTTCATAGATACAGAGAAAAACCCAACAATCATATGACCCCCTATGAGCAAGCACTTTGGCGACACTGGGAAGGAAAAACTCCCTTTTAACAGGAAGAGGGGCCTGAAAACTGAATGCTCTCCCTTCCATTCTACTTTTAAATACTCTAGGAACAACAAGTAGGCCTGCAGAGCGAGAGCGAAGTGCTCTAATAGGGTAACATGGTACTACAAGGTCATTAAGATAAGATGGGGCCTGATTATTTAAGACCTTGTATGTGAGGAGCAGGATTTTGAATTCAATTCTGGATTTAACAGGAAGCCAATGAAGGAAAGCCAAAACAGGAGAAATATGCTTTCTCTTTCTAGTCCCTGTCAGTACTCTTGCTGCAGCATTTTGGATTAGCTGAAGGCTTTTCAGTGAGTTTTTTGGACATCCTGATAATAATGAATTACAGTTGTCCAGCCTGGAAGTAATAAATGCATGAACTAGTTTTTCAGCGTCACTCTTAGACAGGATATTTCTAACTTGTTGCGCAAATGGAAAAAACATAAAAACTTACATATTTGTTTGATATGTGCGTTGAAGGACATATCCTGGTCAAAAATGACTCCAAGGTTCCTCACAGCGTTAGTGGAGGCCGAGGTAATGCCTTCCAGAGTAAGAATCTGGTTAGATACCATATTTCTAAGATTTTCAGGGCTGAGTACAATAACCTCAGTTTTATCTGAATTAAGAAGCAGAAAGTTAGCAGCCATCCAAGTCTTTATGTCTTTAAGACATTCCTGCAGTTTAAATAATTGGTGTCTGTTATCTGGCTTCACGGACAGATAGAGCTGGGTGTCATCTGCATAGCAGTGAAAATGTATGCTATGTCTTCTAATGATACTGCCTAAGGGAAGCGTGTATAATGTAAACAGAATTGAACAGAACTCCATAATTAACCTCAGTGTGTGAAGAGAACTCTCCATTTAGATGCACAAATTGGAGTCTATTAGATAGATATGATACAAACCACTGCAGTGCAGTACCTGTAATACCTACAGCATGTTTTAATCGCTCTAATAGGATATTATGGTCAACAGTATCGAACGCTGCACTAAGGTCTAGTAGGACAAGCACAGAGATGAGTCCACTGTCAGAGGCCATAAGAAGATCATTTGTAACCTTCACTAAAGCTGTTTCTGTGCTGTAATGAGCTCTGAAACCTGACTGAAACTCTTCAAATAAGCCATTCCTCTGCAGATGATCTGTTAGCTGTTTGACAACTTCTCTTTCAAGGATTTTTGATATGAAAGGAAGGTTGGAGATTGGCCTATAATTAGCTAAGACTACTGGGTCTAGAGATGGCTTTTTGAGTAAAGGTTTAACTACAGCCAGCTTGAAGGCCTGTGGTACATAGCCTATTATTAGAGACAGGTTGATCATATTTAAGATCGAAGAATTAATTAATGGCAGGACTTCTTTGAGCAGTTTTGTAGGAATGGGGTCTAAAAGACACATTGATGGTTTGGAGGAAATAATTATTGAGATCAGGCTCCACAGAGTTCAGATAGAATCATGTAAACTTGTGTTGAACTGAACTGGTTGCTGGGCTGAACTTCTACATAATACAGATTTACATGGGATCTTATTTTCTGTCGTTTTACTGAGTCTGTTTTGTCCTTTTTTCTCTGTCCTGGTTTTGCTCGTCTGTTAATAATTGAAACTCAGTCAAATAGTTCATTGTTCTCCAGCAAAACGTTTTGGAAACTCATGTTTAACCTTTAAAACTCTGACATGTTTTAGCACACAAGGCTTCATTGGGGAGTTCACTCATGATTGGACCATGAGAATAAAGGTTTTTAGTTCTTTCAAAGAGAGTCTTGGAGGTGTTTGATGTTTTTTTGTTTGTTTGTTTTTGAACCACCTGAAAGGAAAAACTATTTTTCTTGCTTTATGTAGTGTGGAAGTTTTTAATGTTTCTTTCATCTGTGATGTTCTTGAATGTGTTCACATGAAGATGGTATAAATAAACTGTCCTTTTAGCTTTAGCTCTTAATTTATTCATTATTTATGGATGTAGCACAGCAGCAGTTTCTTGATAAACACATGGAGGGCTCGGGATCTGATGGTAAATAATGTTTTGTGTCCTTGTACACATCATACAGCTCAGCTGTTCTGGCTTTAATATTTTCAGCTGATAAGGTGAACTTCATACAAACTTTGTGTTTGAAAAATCAAACTGTGTCTCGTGAGTGTGTATTGTGACTGCTCCATCACAATGTATAATTTGACTTGTGATGTACACAAGGCCAAGGAGAAAAAGGGGATAGTTTACTACGTGCTATAAAAACACAATCCTTAATCTTTGAACTTGCAACTTTATCTTTCTGTTCTGGTTTTAGAGTCATTGTTTTATTGACTCGTACTTTGGGAATCACCTTGTTGTGAGAAAAGGATAAGCTGGGAGAGAATACCGCATTATACAAGCAGAGTGCTTTAGCTGTATCCGTAGATCTAAGACATAAACCTGTTATTTAAAAAAAAGTTAACTGAAGTGCAGATTTAATTTTAAATTATTTCATGAACTGTCCAGGAATTACAGAGAGCTTTATACTGATATGCTAAAATTCTCTGAGTGTATTGGCTGTATATGACAAGTATTGTAAATCATTAGTAGTTACTCTTGCATAGGTGTTTTGCTTGTTTTAAATTTGTCCACTATTTATTTTTAATTTTTGTATTTTGTAATGTATCTCTGATTCACTTTTTCTTACTGACCGTTGTGCTCGTGTAACATGTGAATCTCCCGAGTGTGGCATTAATAAAGTCTGTGTCTATGCCAAACCTGAAGTTTAAACTCCTTTTTTAAATTTACCAACATTTCTGATTTGCAGCTAAGACTGTGACATGTTATCACCATTTGCAAGCCAGAAGAGTGATCACTCTTGAAGCCTGGTTGATGCACAATTGTAGGACTACTAGTTCTAGTACTACTGCTACTGCACAAAGCATATTGTTCAGGAATTTCACAGATTTAAGTCTAATGTGTTGGTTTCAGGTAAACTTGTCAGGTAAACAGTTTGGGATTCTAATTGAGATTACAACTGTAATCAGTAAAATCAGTGCTGTGATAGTTAGTTTAAGATCAAAACCTGACTTAAAACACAGTCTAACATCAACATTCTTGCCCCTGAAAATAGGTCAGGATGGCCGAAAATGTACTTTAAAATGAGATTTTCTATTGTTTCATTGGAACAGTAAAGTACCATAACAAAGAAATGACTACACCTTTGTAGATAGCACTGATATGGAGTTTTTCATGTTTTACAGACATGCAGACATCTGTGTTTATCAGAGCGATATGTGACTAATTTTTTATTGAATCACCAGAAAGTACACAAATACAAGATTAAATATTTTATTTATTTATCAAAGATACATAATTACACATTGATACAATGAACAAGGTGTCTATAAAAATTACACATGGTGTAAGAAAAACATTATAACATACAAATAAGTGTTTTATGATAATCTGACATAGTTTTAAAAGCATAAGAATAAAAGTTTTAAAAAAATCATTCAATTCAATTCAATTCAATTCAATTTTATTTATATAGCGCCAAATCACAACAAAAGTCGCCTCAAGGCGCTTCATAGATACAGAGAAAAACCCAACAATCATATGACCCCCTATGAGCAAGCACTTTGGCGACAGTGGGAAGGAAAAACTCCCTTTTAACAGGAAGAAACCTCCGGCAGAACCAGGCTCAGGGAGGGGCGGCCATCTGCTGCGACCGGTTGGGGTGAGAGAAGGAAGACAGGATGAAAGACATGCTGTGGAAGAGAGACAGAGATTAATAACAGATACGATTCAATACAGAGAGGTCTATTAACACATAGTGAGTGAGAAAGGTGACTGGAAAGGAAAAACTCAATGCATCATGGGAATCCCCCGGCAGCCTACATCTATTGCAGCATAACTAAGGGAGGATTCAGGGTCACCTGGTCCAGCCCTAACTATATGCCTTAGCAAAAAGGAAAGTTTTAAGCCTAATCTTAAAAGTAGAGATAGTGTCTGTCTCCCGAATCCAAACTGGAAGCTGGTTCCACAGAAGAGGGGCCTGAAAACTGAAGGCTCTCCCTCCCATTCTACTTTTAAATACTCTAGGAACAACAAGTAGGCCTGCAGAGCGGGAGCGAAGTGCTCTAATAGGGTGATATGGTACTACAAGGTCATTAAGATAAGATGGGGCCTGATTATTTAAGACCTTGTATGTGAGGAGCAGGATTTTGAATTCAATTCTGGATTTAACAGGAAGCCAATGAAGGGAAGCCAAAACAGGAGAAATATGCTCTCTCTTTCTAGTCCCTGTCAGTACTCTTGCTGCAGCATTTTGGATTAACTGAAGGCTTTTCAGTGAGTTTTTTGGACATCCTGATAATAATGAATTGCAGTAGTGCAGCCTGGAAGTAATAAATGCATGAACTAGTTTTTCAGCGTCACTCTGAGACAGGATATTTCTAATTTTAGAGATGTTGCGCAAATGGAAGAACGCAGTCTTACATATTTGTTTAATATGTGCGTTGAAGGACATATCCTGGTCAAAAATGACTCCAAGGTTCCTCACAGTGTTACTGGAGGCCAAGGTAATGCCATCCAGAGTAAGAATCTGGTTAGATACCATATTTCTAAGCTTTTCAGCGCCGAGTACAATGACCTCAGTTTTATCTGAGTTAAGAAGCAGAAAGTTAGTGGCCATCCAAGTCTTTATGTCTTTAAGACATTCCTGAAGTTTAACTAATTGGTGTGTGTTATCTGGCTTCATGGACAGATAGAGCTGGGTGTCATCTGCATAGCAGTGAAAATGTATGCTATGTCTTCTAATGATGCTGCCTAGGGGAAGCATGTATAATGTAAACAGAATTGGTCCTAGCACTGAACCCTGTGGAACTCCATAATTAACCTCAGTGTGTGAAGAGGACTCTCCATTTACATGCACAAATTGGAGTCTATTAGATAGATATGATACAAACCACTGCAGTGCAATACCTGTAATACCTACAGCATGTTCTAATCGCTCTAACAGGATATTATGGTCAACAGTATCGAATGCTGCACTAAGGTCAAGAAGGACAAGCACAGAGATGAGTCCACTGTCAGAGGCCATAAGAAGATCATTTGTAACCTTCACTAAAGCTGTTTCTGTGCTGTGATGAACTCTGAAACCTGACTGAAACTCTTCAAATAAACCATTCCTCTGCAGATGATCTGTTAGCTGTTTGACAACTACTCTTTCAAGGATTTTTGATATGAAAGGAAGGTTGGAGATTGGCCTATAATTAGCTAAGACTGCTGGGTCTAGAGATGGCTTTTTGAGTAAAGGTTTAACTGCAGCCACCTTGAAGGCCTGTGGTACATAGCCGATTATTAGAGATAGGTTGATCATATTTAAGATCGAAGAATTAATTAATGGCAGGACTTCTTTGAGCAGTTTTGTAGGAATGGGGTCTAAAAGACACGTTGATGGTTTGGAGGAAGTAATTATTGAAGTTAACTCAGAAAGATCGATTGGAAAAAAAGAGTCTAACTTAACATCAATGGAACTAAGAGTAGCTGTAGATAATATTACATCTGTGGGATGATTATTGGTAATTTTTTCTCTAATGATAAAAATTTTATTTGTGAAGAAGTTCATGAAGTCATCACTAGTTAACGTTAAAGGGATGGTTGGCTCAAAAGAGCTCTGACTTTTTGTCAGCCTGGCTACAGTGCTGAAGAGAAACCTGGGGTTGTTCTTATTTTCTTCAATCAGTGATGAGTAGTAAGCTGTTCTGGCTTTGCGGAGGGCTTTCTTATAAAGCAACAAACTATTTCTCCAGGCTAAATGATGATCCTCTAAATTTGTGACACGCCATTTCCTCTCCAGATTACGAGTCATCTGCTTTAGGGTACGTGTTTGAGAATTATACCACGGGGTCAGGTACTTCTGATTAGAGACCTTAGTTTTCACTGGAGCTACAGTATCCAGAGTCGTACGTAGTGAGGAGGTGAAATTATTAACAAGATAATCGACCTCTGTTGGGGTAGCGTTCAGAAAGCTGCTCTGCTCTGTGTTGGTACAGGGCATTGACGATGATAACAGTGGCTGGATTATATTCTTAAACTTAGTTACAGCGCTTTCAGAAAGACATCTACTTTGATAAAGTCCACTCTCCACTGCTGCGTAATCAATTATTGTAAATGTAAATGTTATCAAGAAATGATCAGACAGGAGAGGGTTTTCAGGAAACACTGTTAAATGTTCAGTTTCTATGCCATATATTAAAACAAGATCTAGAGTGTGATTAAAGTGGTGGGTGGGTTCTTTTACATTTTGAGAGAAACCAATTGAGTCTAACAACAGATTAAATGCCATGTTGATGTTAATGATCACATTACGTGTATCACATTTTTTAAAGCATAACGTAGGGAGCAAGTGTTCACAAAAACAGTTTTATGATTACTTTTTCCACAGTGCTTGTATGCCTCTTGCAAAACTATGTACTTTTCACCATAAGACATAATAACTCACGATTATCTAAGACCAGCCATGGAATGTCCGTCGCTTCATTACAATCATTTGTCCCCGCTGCTGCCCTCAGATCCAGTCTCCTGTACTGGGGGGTACGATGGCTCTTTTGGTGGTTCATAAAAAATATCTCAAAAAGCGATGTTGGTGAGGGGACAGGAAACACTGGGTTGCAGAGCAGCTGGTAAGGACTTGCATATTTCTGGAGAGTCTGCAAAAGCTGTCTTGCTCGTGCTCCTGATTAGATATGTGGAGCCCGGCTCTGATATCTCACTGGTGGCAGCTAAAGGTAGGCATGCCTTGGAGGCGGAGTTGGTCTCGGGCGCAATCTTTCAAACAAGCCTCACGGTATTTCAGGCAATGAATGGATGGTGTATTGTACGTGTTACAAACCCTTGTGATATATTTTTTTAAATGAAAGGATTGAGAGAATGGTCAAAAGGAAAATGTAAAAATATAGTTAGACAGGAAGATTAACACTTAGCGATTGATATGCACATAGGGAAAGCCACGGCCGATGTTGATGATCCCTGTTTTGCGGTTGTTGCGAGCTCATTTCCCGCAGGCTCTTCTGCACTTCGGGCGTCGCGATGAGGCTCAAAACACCCCAGTCAGACAAAGTAAAAGCAATCCGCGGTGTTAGCAGGCCAAAACGTTCACCTGCTTTTAGTTGATAGAAATAGATTTCGCTCTCTCTGAGGCTGAAGGCATAGCCCCAAAATCCGCCGGAGCTGAGACGGATTCTGTCCTACATTGGGTTAGCGCAGAGCTTCCCAAAGTGTGGGGCCCGCCCCCTGGGGGGGGGGGGGGGCGCAGAGAAATTGCGAGGGGGGGCCCGGTATGAAAAGGGGGGAAAAAAACCCAAACGCTTGGCTAGCACAGGGTGCCCACACAAACGCAAAGCAGGAGATGAAGCATAGCTGAATATGTTTCCAAACCAACTTCATTCAAAGCCAAAGACTAGAAAATATGGTGAAGCATATCTTCCCTTTGGTTTCACCTGCACAAGTGCCAAGGTAGGTCTCTCCTGCGTAATTGGTTTTCCCTGCGTTGGGAGCACGCGCTGGGCTCTTCAAATCATGGACAAACAGTATCCCACATAATTGATTTTTAGTTCACAAACACTTGTTGTAATGACTAACTACTCCTGACATTTTGGAGATGTTAGCTCTTTATACAGTAAAGTTACAGTGGGATACAAATGATATCAGCGTGATCCTGCTACGATTTGTTCCCTCGGTTCAAATCACGACAAACAGTATTCCACAGTTGTTTATTTTTTTAAACCCATTTTGCACAGAGAGGCATTTTTTGAAAAATGTATTGACAGCAATGTTGAATATTATTACACAGGAAAAAAACAACTACACATAAAATAATCACACCGTGATGCCTCTGCCTTTGTAAAGGGAGGGACAGTAACTGCGTGTAAAAACTGAAGATAGAGACAAAATACTGTTAATCTGACTATCTGCCATTCTGCAATTCATCTCATGTAAACAATAACGTGGCGCACAGTCTGACGTGAAAAAAGGCACATACCTTTGACGTTGCGTGATGAACTCTGTATTCCTCGTCCACACGTAAACGCAAAAAAGGACTTCTATAAAATCTCAGTTTTCGGTGATTCGAAACATGTGTGGACGAAAGGTCCAAACCCATAGAAACAGCTGCGTTTTCAAAAATACCCGTGTAGGTGTGGACGTAGCATAAGAGTTATTAGTTTACTTTCTTACTACCTGTAATTTATTGGAGATTACTTGTATTTGCCTAATTGTTTACTAAATGTTTGAGGTGTGAAATAAACCGCAATGGAGCAAAATACAGGTGTGTGTGGTTGGAGGATGTGTTCGTGAGTGCGTACGTGCAAGCCGGGGAGTAGGACAAACGCTTTTTCCTTCTGCGCTGGCTGCGGCTGCGGGTTCGAGTAAGAGCGAAGGGAGAACTTGAGAATTTGAGGAAGAGGGATCGTTTGAAGAAAAAAGACTAAGGATGTTTTCAGGAGTTTTCCCCTGTTTTTGAATATAAGGTTTTGGGAAATAGAGGGTTCCCTAAGTTATTCTAGGGTTTTTTTTGTTGTTGTTGTTGTTGTTGCGCGTGTTTTGGAGAAAGACGGAGAGTTTTTTGCGACTCTGACTTTGATTCTAAATCTCCTTGTTCGGATTATACAAATGCAAATAAATTGAAATAAAGTCTTCCCCCGAGGCATGCAACGTACGTGCGCACACATGCACTGACCCACCACCAGATGGTGTTTTTTAAGCATAAAAAGTATCCATATCTGGATAAATATCATATTTTTTGATGAATATCATAATTTTATTAATATCATATTTTTATTACTTCCTTTACTTCCTGAGCTCATGAATAATTTATTGGGGCCACAAATCACTCAGTTTGACATGAGGGGCCTAATATCACTCTCTCAGGTTAAATACGAGCAATCAGTTTAGGGCAAAAACCGGAAGTCAATTTTTAGCAGACAATCAGTTTTTGGCGCAACATCGGTCATTCTTACACAAGTACTGTCTCATATAAAATACATAAAATATATAAACTAAATATCTTTGAAACTGTCAAGCTCTTTAAGTTTGTGCAGCTTCCCCGCTTGAAAAGGATTGATGCATCTACCACAGGTGTTTAACTGGATATCACTCAATGACCAGGCAGTTCTTTTGTTTTCCTTTTTCTTTAATCTTCTTTTTGGTCACAGTCAGCCACAGGTGAAAAACCTTTAAATACAAACCAAAAACCAAAATACAAATTGTTTGTTATCACACATCTGCAAATACTGTGAACAATCCCAAACATTTTTAACACATCAATGCAGTGCATAAAGCTTTGTAGTACAATATTTACTTGAGTATTCTTAAATACTGCTTTCTATTAAAGTGCTAAATTAAATGATCAATCTGACTTAAGCAGTGACAATAGTATTTATAAAAAAAAGGAGGGGTGGTTCCTGGGGGGAGGAAAGGTTTAGGGGGGTGACGCAGCAGATTTCTGATGAGTCAGCGGAGAACGGAGCGCATGCTGCATAGGGACAGACAGAATGATCAAGGCAGTTAGTTTTTCACAGACAAACTCATAGTTTGAATTCTGTTTAAATGTTTCAGTATTATGACAATGATCTTGATAACCTTTTTCTAGGTAAAGAGCTATTTCTTTTTTCAATAGCGGCTTTATTTTTCTTTCTTATGTTAATCTTATTACAGGCGCAATAAAATAAAAACCTTTAAGATTATCTGACTAGTAACGGATTGCATTTATATTTATAGAGCCGGGTGGAGGCATGCTACACCAAGGCTTGTAATGAAAAGAAGGACTTTCTATTGTTTGTAGAGAGCCATTTCTTTTTACAATAGCGGATGTATTTTACTTTCTTATATTAACCTACAGGCCGCCCACTCGTCTCCTCATATGTGTAAAAAAAATCCCTTAGTGAAAAAAGCACCGCTCACATATTCAGAACTCTATCCCAAATAATTTTATTAAAACACCTCGATGAGGTATTTTGGTTTGGTGCAGCCACTCCTTATCAGACCAAAAGTAAAGAGTTTTTCTTCATTTTTTGAGCTACTTTTACAACGGGTTTTCTCATTAACAGAAAATAGAATCCTTAAAAGAAAACGGTCTTATTTTGCACACACCGCGGGCCAAGAAGGCGTCAACAACCGATCGATATTAGTATTTCTTAATGCTTGTAACCTAGCAAAGAATTTCATGCAGGCCTCAACTCCTAGTACGTGTAAAATAACCCTTAGTGAAAAAAAAAGCACCGCGCACATATTCAGAACTCAGAACTAAATAATTTTATTAAAACACCCCAATGAGGTATTTTGGCTTGGTGCAGCCACTCATACCAAAGTAAAGAGTTTTTCTTCATTTTTATAGCTACTTTTACAACAGGTTTTCCCATTGACAGAAAATAGACAGAAACCCTAAAAGAAAATGGCCTTGTTGTACGCACATCAAGAAGGAGTCAGATGACCCAAATAATTTTATCTTCTATATATATATATATATATATATATATATACATATATATACAACCAAGTTAACGCTGAAAGTACGAACATCACTAATGTCACATAACTTTGCCGACATGTGGCCAATAGTAATGTTTTAATGTTCTTCGTTATTAAACATTCGCACTTAAATAAGTGACGTCATATTCAGTACTTACTTTTGACAGTTCATTCTTTGCCGCTCCCTTCTGCCGTATTTTGCGGCAAAATTATCCACACCCACTGCCGCGCTATGAATTGTGGGATATATGGGACCACGAAGCGTGCACCGGACCACGCTTGATATTTGGGGAAATCGACGGCGCATTTGGAGTATACATTTGAAGTATGCATTTGAAGTACACTTCGAATTGGGACAGCTGTCGTCGCGTGGCGGTGATGAATCGCACTTAAAATGCATACTTCAAGCGTGCAGACCCTGAATTGGGACACAGCACGAGTGTCCGTGTTGTTCTCACATCATTATAATAAATGTTTTTCCAGGTTCAACATTGCCAGTGACCAATCACATTGTTGTGACGTCCACCTCATCTGGAACAACAGAGATATTTTATTTAAAAATAAATCACTTTTCCTGGAAACTTGGGTCCAAAATGATGTTGACATATGGTCAGAAGAATCTGTGCTTACCTTGCAGGAATGTTTTAAGTGTACAGATTGGGAGGTTTTTATTCAGTCTTGTGGAGATGATCTTGACGCTTTGGTGGATGTTACTACCTCTTATGCAGTATTTTGTAAAGATATGATTATACCCCGTAAGCGCGTTAAAGTCTACGCTAACAATAAGCCATGGGTCACTAAAAGCGTCAAATCCTGTTTAAGGAGAAAGAGACAGGCCTTTAAAGAGGGAGTTGTTACTGATTTTCAGACAGCCACCAAGGAACTGAAAATCGAGATCTTGAAGGCAAAACAGAGCTACAAAAACCTTCTTGAAAGCAAATTTGCTGCAAAAATTTTTGGGTCTGCCTGGACTTGTATGAAAACCATAGCAGGGTTTCAAAATTCCCAGAGCAGCAGTCAGATCATTTTAGATGGTTTTAATTCAGACAGAGATTTTCCAAATGCTTTAAATATGTTTTATGCTCGTTTTAGTTCTTCTGATTTTAGCGAGGACATTTTGGAACTGAAACAGAAACTGAGAGATACTCAGCACTTTATCATTGAACTCAGTGACGTCAAAAAGGCCTTTCATACAGTCATACAGTGAACAAGAGCCAGGGTCCTGATAATATTAGTGGCCGCCTAATTAAATCTTGTGCTGATGAACTCAGTCCTATATTTCAGGTTATTTTTAATCAATCCTTGCAAACACAACATGTGCCCTCTCTTTGGAAAGAAGCAGTCGTGGTTCCTGTCCCTAAATCTAGTCGTCCAAAAATTCTAAATGACTTCAGGCCAATAGAGGAGTGGAGGACGCACTTTTGACTTTGTTAAATCTGATTCTTAAACATGTAGAGAGTAAAGGGACTTGCAAGACTTCTTTTCATTGATTTTTCTTCGGCTTTTAATACAATACAGCCCCATATTTTAATTAAAAGACTTTTAGAACAGTTTGAAATCAGGAAAAACCTGGTGGGCTGGATTTTAGATTTTTTAACTAACAGGTCACAAAGAGTGAGAATAAATGGGATTCTGTCTGACCCAGTGTTCTCCTCCACAGGTTCTCCTCAAGGGTGCGTCTTATCTCCCTTATTATTCATTCTCTATACAAACATGTGTCAGAGCAGATATGAAAACAGGGCCATCATTAAATATGCAGATGACTCTGTTATTGTCAGCTTACTGAAAGAGGGTGAAACTAACCACGGTCCATTCATTGATGACTTTGTTCAGTGGTGTGAGGAGTCTTATATCCAGCTGAACATATCTAAAACAAAAGATATGGTGATTGATTTTAGGAAACAACAAAATGGGCACGCAGACACTTTAATTAAAGGTCAGAAAATAGAGCAAGTACAATCATATAAATATCTTGGGACCATAATCAATGAAAAACTGAACTTTGATCAAAATTGCAAATCAGTTTGTAAAAAGGGTCACCAGCACCTTTATTGTCTTAGGAAACTTGCTCATTTCCACATTGACCAAAAATGTTTAACTTTGTTTTATCATTCTTTTATTGAGTCTGTTTTATCCTTTTGTTTGGTGGCATGGTTTGGTCAGACCTCTGTCACAGAGAAAAACTCTCTAAATCAGATAGTGAGATGGTCCAGTCGTCTGATAGGTGAGCCACAGTCTTGTTTAGCCTCCCTGTGCTCTACGCAGGTACAGAGGATGGCTTTATCAATCTTTAAAAATGGTTCCCATCCTCCAGCTTCTTCCCTCAGGACGGAGGTTTCTATTTCCGAGATGCAGGACAAAGCGTTATAAAAATAGCTTTGTCCCCGTTGCTGTCACTGAATTAAATAAGAACTGTTTTTGATTCGAAATATTAAAATGACCATATATGTGCCACAGTGAGGTTTATATCTTTACTAGGTATGTGTGTTTTTAAAGGGATGCCAAATGCTGTCATTTTTTCTGTAAAGCAAATTTACCTTGCCTATGGGTATAAATAAAGTTACCTTGACCTTGACCTTGGCTCAGCTGGTTAATAAAGAGGGAGTACTACTTATTTACAATAAATTCCTTACACTATATAATTTTCCCATCAGTGTTTGGGAATTCTCAAAGGTGCTTGGTGCCATACCCTCAGGTACTTTAATGTTATATAAAAACACTGACAGTTCAATATCTGCCTCAGTCACTCTCCCTGATCCAGCTGAGTCAGCAGTGGGAAAAATCTGCTTTTCACAGGAACTTGGTAACAGCAATAAGAGAATACGTAGTTTATTCCAAGAAGCTATCGTGTCTCTCCCATATATATAATATCTTACTGGAACCGACATGTTCCAGATATCACCTGGAAGACAGTCTGGATGATCCCATAAATATCTAATTGCAAACAAGGTGAAGGAAATCTCATATAAAATTCTTCATAAATGTTACCCTGCCAGTCACTATATGGTAACATTTAAAAGAGACATAAATACTAATTGAACTTTCTGTGGGGATCATCCAGAAACTGTGGCACATCTTTTTTGGTACTGTTCCTCTACACAGAGATTCTGGAAGGAATTTAGCAGTTTTGTTATTGTCCATATTTTAAGGGAGTTTTCTTAATGATGGGAAAATGTTTTATTCTGTTTCTTTAAGTTCCCCAGGAAGAATGATAAATGTTTTTTTAATAATAAATTTGTTAATACTTTTAGCTAAAATTTTTATCCATAAATGTAAGTTTATTAATAAAACACCATATTTCTGCCTTTTTATAAGGATATGGAATTGTACATACAATCAATTTCAGACTCAACCAACAAAAAGGCTCTCAGAACAATATTTATATGTTGATTTTTTTCGCGTACTCATAATTATTTTTTTTTTACCCCTGGTTCTGTATGTTCATGTTCTGTTCTTTAGTAAACTTCATCTGTTTGTATGTTGTATACTCATTGTGTTTCAATAAAGTTCAATTCAAAAAAAAGTACGTTCTAAGCTTCAGACGTCACTAGCCACGTGACTCCGGCCAAACGAATCAAGCCTAGACACAGTGCTTCTGAAGCAGTTGATCTTTTTGACACACGCACTGAAGCGTCAGCTTCAAGCGGACCATCACTACCTCTCACATCTAAAGGTAAGTGTCAAGGTAACTTTGAACTGAGTTCAGTCAATCTTGAGTTTTTCGAAGTTTTCTGAGTGAAGTTTTCTGTTGCTCTCTGTGAGAGAAGACCGTTAAAGGCGAGGCTCTCCAGAGTGTAGCAAAACAGGAAACAGCAGCTGGGTGTGTGTAAGTGTGCAAACGAATAGATTAGAAGTGGAAGTGAGCCACGAGTATAGAAAGGTCAGGTTTCGTGAGTTGTTTTTCTCACCATTGATCACGCGCTCAACACTCTACACATACTTGCATCACACGCGCGCTCTCAAGCATCAGTATTGTACAATTCTGGGCGTCACGTGAGTTGAGGTTGTTACCATATAAGGGAAATCTCCATTGTTCTGTAGCAGTGGTTCTCAAACGTTTCACAATGAGTTTCACCCTTACAAGCAACATCAAAGCACAGTAGTATAGGCCTATTTAACACCACATACACATACTTGCCAACGTTCAAAAGGGCTCTCTGTATGTGTGTGTGTACACGTGGGCTGATCAACTGGAGTTGGTTGAACAGATGTATGGCAGACTTTCTTTTCAGGAGCCGCTACCGACAAAACAGCAAATAAACACCAAATATGTCATCTGTGACATTTGTGAGGTTACCTCAAATTCACTCCGTCAGTCTTGTTCCTCTAAAACAACAAAATGTTTAAAAATGTCGCGGGTTTACCTGGTGATATACTCATGCCGATGCTGTTCACAGGAAAGCAAGAGTAAACGATCGGGAGAATCTTGTCTTCGTCATCGTTCCCCTCGTACGTGTTATTACTCCGATTTCAGCGTTTATGCTTCACAACTAAAGTGTGCATTTACTTTGTGTGCACTCAAATGGAGTCGAGCCAACCAGCGCCACCTGTGGCCATGTGCCATAGCCTACTACAAGATTAACTTGTGACACATCTGCACCTGTTTCTATGACCACATTGAGTAGAGTCTGAGGCTGTGTCCCAAATTAGGGTCTGCACGCTTGAAGTACGCGCACTACGCGTACTACGTACGGCGCGCACTATAAGTACCAGAAGTGCGGAAGTGAGAGGCTTGTGAAATGGGACGGTCTAGCCCTTCGTTGCGCTGTTCAGGTTGCCTAGCAACCATGATACTAACCGCGAGAAACGTTACATACAGCTTTGTTTGACAGAAATGAAGGAGAAAAATGTTTTGTCATGACATCACTTTGATTAGTTGAGTAGGCTGAGGCCACGGGACTGTAAAACATGATTGTTGAGCTTCATTTCTGTACTGAACAGTCATTTAAGATTAGTTAGTAAATAACAATTAGCTAATGTTGTTCATGAGACTAAAATCATCTCACTGTGGTAATGTAAATATAATATGGCCAATATTATATTATTGTCAGATTATTATGATATATATATATATATATATGCTTTAAAACCAAGTTAACGCTGTAAGTACAAACATCACTAATGTCACACAACTTTGCCAAAATGTGGCCAACAGCAATGTTTTAATGTTCTTCGTTATTAAACATTCGCACATAATTAAGTGACGTCATGTTCAGTACTTACTTGTGACAGTTCACTCTTGGCCGCTCCCTTCTGCCGTATTTTGCGGCAAAATTATCCACACCCACCGCCGCGCTATGAATTGTGGGATATATGGGACCACGAAGCGCGCACCGGACCACGCTTGATATTTGGGGAAATCGACGGCGCATTTGGAGTATGCATTTGAAGTATGCATTTGAAGTACACTTCGAATTGAGACAGCCGTCGTCGCGTGGCGGTGACGTAATCGCACTTGAAATGCGTACTTCAGGCGTGCAGACCCTGAATTGGGACACAGCACGAGTGGCTGCACTTACACTGGTGCATTCAAATCTACCCACAAACATATTGAAAGATGCAATGCTAGCCATGTGGATTGTCAAGACTAAAACCAATCATTAAGCAAAGACTGCAGGGGTCACTTGTTTCTGCTTATTATACAGCCAGATTTACTTGTGATAGTGGTGTGCGATACTGCATATTTTGGTATCAATCCGATACCAAGTAAATTCAGGCCAGTATCGCCGATACCAATACCGATACGATACTTTTCAATAAATAAGGGGGATGCCTCATTGAATTGCTAAATGGCAATTAATTTTCATGAACTTAAGTGTTTTTTGTGATGTTTCCTTTGGTATTATTAATTAGTTAAAAACCCAGAACATAATTAGGAGAAATAATTTATTTATAATTAAATAAAACAATTTTATTATTGTGGCGGCTCGTGGTCTGCGATGCCGCTGCAGGTGAGATGGACTCACCTTCACTGCATCTACAATGATGCCTCCCGGCTTAAAACCTGTGCGCTGCTTGTGCTGTTGTTGTTTTTGGTGTTAATGTGTACAGCTGGCAGCAGGAGGGCTGCAGCCGTTGAATGTAGGCTACTGTTACAGCAACTGTGTGATCACTGTAAGGGTGGACAGCGCACGGCTCGGGGTGAGCCGGAGGCTTGTGCGCCAGCGGGACCTGCCATGCTGGAGATGGAGGTCATGGTGCGCGGGGGTCCTGCCACGCCTGAGGGCGGCATGCTGTCCACTTCGGCACGCAGGCTGCATGTTCCTGCATGCCGGCCGTCTGCCCAGCTGCCTGTGATCCCCAGCTCACTTCCACGCCTGCTGCGCTGTTGCTGTTTGCCATATGGGTGGCCATCAGGCCAGCTCCGGGGCTTCCGCTGGAGGCGCGGGCGACCGCCAGAGTGGACACTTCCCCGTTGCTGGGCTGGGGCAGTCTTAAGTGCACGCAAACCAGTAAACAAATTAAAACAAATACTGTTGATAAACTATAATACAAAAGTTACAATTAAAATTCTCAACAACAAAAACAACAAAAAAAATATAATTAATATGTAAACAACTTAACAACCCCCAAAGTGTCTAAGTCACGTGACGTGTCAGTGCAACACCGAAACATAAAAGTGGGGGAGAGGGAGCAAAGTGCTCTCCGCTGACACAGGAGCGGTGAGTCCAGCGACCTGGTTGTTTCGTTTTTGTGGCAACAACCAGCATAGCAAACAAGCAGAACTCAAAGTAAAGAATCGCTCTCACCAGGCTAGTATCGATCCGATACCGATGCTGACTTGGGATCGATACTATCGATATTTGGATAGATCCGCCCACCACTAACTTGTGACACACATGTGCAGCTGGCTTTATCACCTATTTTGAATTTGTTTCAAGCACAATACATTTGTAACTTTCAGTGTTTTCCGGTCTTCCAAAAGAAAAAAAAAACCTTCAACTACATGACATTCAATTGTGTATTTGTTTTCACCTTATCATACACTTGAAGTTTTACAAATCGCCTCTCCTTTTGTTAATATCATTTCAGTCCCAGACAATCTAGTTTTTCTTACAGAGATTGAATGCACCTTCTGCGGATGGCGGTACCACACAGTGTGCGTGGACTTCCCCTGTACAGAAGGCAACTACAAATGTTGTGAATGCTAAATAAACAGAAACAAATGATCCCTCTTGTCTTTGCTTAATGATTGGTTTTAGTCTTGACAATCCACATTGCTGGCATTGCATCTTTCAATGCCAGCAATGCCAGGTATCGGTGCTCAAACCTTTTGTGTTTGTTTCCAATAAGTTGCCCACCTCAGGAAGCAAAAATGTGTTCTTTTACTTGTCAGATGAACATATGAGACACTTTGACTCTTCAGTGCAGTGTGGAGCCTAACAAAGATCTGTTTTGTGTCCCAGCTGATCAGCAGGAGGAGAAGAGTCTGACGGAGCAGCAGAGGAACATTTTCAGCTACTTGGACTCAGCTCAGCCACTACAGAGAAAACGATGAGCTCAACACAGAAGGTGACAGACAGAGCAGGGCGATATGACCAAAAATATTTATCATGATATATATTTGAAAATTTGCGATAACGATATAGCTGACGATATAATTGACACCAGACAAAATACTTTACAACCTCGCAACTTTATTAAAAAACCCATCAATGTATTTTCACTTAAACAAGAAGCTGATTTTTATGTGCATTAAAGTTATATAAAAAGTTAACAGTGCAAATGCAAAATCCTTGCTGACAGTTTAACCAAAAGGCATTTCCAGTGGAAATTGGCTGACATATCCTGAGCATAACCATGTATAATATCCAGAAACTTAAAAAGAGGTTATACAGTCGTGGCCAAAAGTTTTGCGAATTGCATAAATATTGGGAAAGTTGCTGCCTAAGTTTTTATAATAGCATTTTGCATACACTCCAGAATGTTATGAAGAGTGATCAGAGGAATTACATCGTCCTTCTTTGCCATAAAAATGAACTTAATCCCAAAAAACCATTACCACTGGATTTCATTGCTGTCATCAAAGGACCTGCTGAGACCATTTCAGTAATCGTCTTCTTAACTCAGGTGAGAATGTTGACGAGCACAAGGCTGGAGATCATCATGGCTGTATCCCAATTCAGGTTCTGCAGCTTTAAAGTACTCAGCCTCAACGGTCCTCAAGGGCCGCGTACTCAAAGACCGCTAAGGCCGGCTTGTAGGCTTGTGAAATGGGACGGTCTAGCCTCCATCACGCTGCCCAGGTTGCCTAGCAACCATGATACTAACAGCTGGAAACGTTTCATACAGCTTTGTTTGACAGAAATGAAGGAGAACATATTTTGTTCATTTGTTTCTACATGAGCTCTGTGTGATTTAATAAGTATCTGAGGCTGAGACCACAGGACTGTAAAACATGATTGTTTGGCTTCATTTCTGTACTGAACAGTCATTTAAGATTAGTTAGTAAATAACAATTAGCTAATGTTGTTCATGAGACTAAAGTCATCTCACTTTGGTAATGTAAATATAATATGGCCAATATTATAGTTATTATATTAATCATTATTAGTTATTACAGCACATGTGAGTGAACTCTGTGTCAAATACTGAGCTTCAGTAAAAGATACAAGTTGCAGCTATTTATATTTCCTATCACCTCAAATCTTCACTCAAAAACACTCAAGTATCTTTGACAGTGTATATATAGATGTATTATATATATGAGACAAATATTGTTCTTTCAGTATGTTGGCATTACTAAATTTGGCTCAATGCTTATATATATGTGTAAAAAGCAAGTGTACTAATATATGTATTAATAGATAAGACACAGAAAAGAGGAACTTTGCCATATAAGCAATGTTTGAAACTGTGTGACGTACAAAGTACAGAAATAACACCATATAAGACATGAGGCCGCCATATACAGACACCATATAAAATGTTAATTCAATTCAATTCAATTCAATTTTATTTACATAGCGCCAAATCACAACAAATGTCGCCTCAAGGCGCTTCATAGATACAGAGAAAAGCCCAACAATCATATGACCCCCTATGAGCAAGCACTTTGGCGACAGTGGGAAGGAAAAACTCCCTTTTAACAGGAAGAAACCTCCGGCAGAACTGGCGTTTGGGTTGTGCAGGACTCTCTCTTCCGGAAGATGATAGAATAAAAAGAAATATAAATGTTTTAACACACTATGAGTCGGTTTTCTCTGTTCTGTCGAGGTTTAATACACAGCACCAGAATGATTGCAGGTGCTCATAAGTAGTTACCATAAATCACCACCTTTCATGGTCTCAGCACATCGACTCTGTTATTAGGAAAATGGGACCAGGCATAGCTATGGCTATGAAATGCTCTTTGTGTATCACTTCTTCAATTATGAAAGATGTCATTAATGCACTAGTAATGTCTCATCTGGAGTATTGTTCAATCACTTGGTCAGCAGCTAATAAGACAGATCTTAGCAGACTTCAGTTAGTCCAGAATAAGGCGTCCAGATTAGTGTTAAGATGTTCATACGATACTAATATTGATAAAATGCATAATCAACTTTCTTGGCTTCCTGTACAGGCTAAAATATTCTATAGCTTACTTGTAGTTATAAAGAAAGCAATTCTGTTAAACACACCACATTTATTTCTGCTCAGCTGCAGTATCCCGATGAAATACATAATGATATTACAGTTTTCAACAAACTGCAATTTAGTAAATGCTCGAGTTAAAAGTAACTTTTTGTAAAACTGTTATATTTAGAGCATCTTTTAAGTGGAATAAATTGCCTTATAAAATTAGAGAATTAGCAACTATTCAAAACTTCAATGAACACTTAGAAGCCAATTTACAGAGCTTTTAGTTGTTGTAAATATTGTAAGAGAGGATTTGTTTTTGAAATTTGTGTAATGTGCCTCAATGTTATTGATATTATTATTGTTGATTGCTTATATTTTAAGAATTGTGAAACCTCACTGTGGATGTAAGAGCCAAATTATGTGGATATTTTGCATCCACTTTATTGTATAATATTTTATGTGAAGCTAATGGGGTTCCTTTTGAATAAACAAATAAACAAACATTGGATTTAATATCACTGAATAATTATGTATAAATCTATAAAAATTATAGAAATATGTAATAGGAAACAACACTATAATATAAATTATAAAATAATTGTGTGTGTGTGTGTGTGTGTGTGTACACAATCAGGAGGGATGGGCATGATTTTAGTGTTTGAGGTGTTTGGTGCCACACTCCACCTTCAGGTTTAAAACTAGTGTTAATGGAGGGAGTTTGAAGGTTCAGTTTGTTCCACGACTGCATTTCACTCACTGCCTCTGTTTGTATCTCTGTCACTGCAGGACCAACACGGAGCGAGAAGTCAGCGCTCTCAGGAGGCCGACAAACCTCACAGAAGAAAGAGAGAGAAAACATACACCTGTGATGAGTGTGGGAAGGATTTTACAGTGAGGGCTTCACTAAAACTTCATCAGGTCATCCACACTGGAGAGAGACCGTTCAGCTGTGACTTGTGTGGAAAGTCTTTTTCCTTGAAGGTCTCCCTAAAACAACACCAACTCATCCACAGTGGAGTTAAAGCGTACAGCTGTGATGAGTGTGGCAGAGCTTTTACTCGCAGTAGCCACTTACAGAGTCATCTAGTTACCCACTCTGGAATTAAGGCATACAGCTGTGACATCTGTGGAAAAACTTTCAGCCGGAGAAGGCACCGAAATATACACCTACGCATTCACACCAGACATGATGTGTACTGCTGTGAACAGTGTGGCAAATACTTTGCTACAGACGCACAATTACAACAACACATGTTTACCCACACTGAGGAGAGACCTTATAAATGTGACCTGTGTGAGAAGACTTTTAAATCTCCACATTACCTGAGACAACACCAACAGATCCACACCAGAAAGAGACTCTACAAGTGCAGCTACTGTGAGGTATGTATTTATATTTTTATCTTGTCATTTTATCCTGACTGTTTGGAACAACTCTGCTCATTAAACTGTGTTAGCATGTTAGCAATTCTACTGCATGGAAAAGCAGCTCTTTGGCTACGTTCACACTGCAGGTCTTAATGCTCAATTCCGATTTTTTTGATCAAATCCGATTTTTTTTTTTTGTCTGCTTGTTCACACTACAAATAACATGTGACAGCAAACGCGCTCTAGTGTGAACGCTCAAAGCGGCCCGCATGCGCAAAAGAAGACGTCACACACAACACGCTCTGTTTAGACCCAGACCAAACAGTATTGTTTGACTGATGGCCCTTAATATAAAGACTTCGGACTTTACGTTTCCCAATTTTTGCTTTAAGTTACTTTGTTATTTACATAATAATGTAAATAACCTAATAATGATCCTTATTGCTGTTTTAGAGAGGAGCGGTGTTTCAAAGGATAGTTGCAGATTTCTGTCAGAATGTGCAGATTATACAGTACAAATAAAATGTTCACGTTTCTCCAACGTTGTCTTCCCAACAGTTTCACTGACATCTACACTGGATGGCCAGGAAGCGTTCGCGATGTCTTCTCGGGCGCTTCTCCGGCGCTGATAATTGCCGTCTGTCTTGTATCAGTTACGTAAAAGACGGATTTAATGCAGCATGACCATTCAAACAGCAGACGCTTTCTAAAACATCGGATATGTATCGGATTCAGTACCACATATAAAAGTGACCCAGATCGGATTTGAAAATATCGGATTTGTGCCGTTCACACTGTCATACAATGATCAGATATGGGTCGCATAGGGTCAAAAATTTGATTGATTGATTTGATGCGCTTTCGCCTGCATTGTGAACGTAGCCTTAGTGATCATTCAGATTTTCATGTCAGTTATGATTTTAGTATTACTGTAGTATTATGGTGGTAGTATTGTAGTTATTGCAGCCCAGTAAACTGAGTGTGTTAACTGAAACAGTAAAATGTAATTGGACGTCTGCAGAGATGCTCTTTATTTCAGGCGGCGTTCAGGATAAAAATGTTGAAGGACTGACTTACACTGTCTTTGTGTCTTTGTTTAGAAGCAGAGCGACACAGATGGATCCAGTTCTCAACCCTGTCATCACTGTGGTGGTGGGAAAGACTTTTGTTGTGACCTCTGTGGAAAAACTTTCAGTTGGCAAGCCTCCCTAAAAATACATCAAAGTAGACACACTGGAAACAAACTGAAATACTGCAAAGAATGTGGGAGAAGCTTCACCACATCACATAACTTAAAACGACATGAACTGATTCACAGTGGGGTTGAAAAGCACGCCTGTGATCAGTGTGGGTCATCCTTCACCTCTGCATGGGGGCTTAAAACACACAAACGAGTCCACACAGGAGAGAAACCTTACAAGTGCAGACACTGTGACAAAAGCTTCTCACACTCAAATGGTCGTAACTATCATGAACGTACACACATGGAAGGAAACTACAGCTGTGACCAGTGTGGCAAGAGCTTCAGGAATCTCAGTTCATACTCCAAACACAAACAATCCCACGTTACTAATAAACTGTTTCACTGTTACCAATGTGCCCAAACATTCACCTCATTGTCTGCTCTGTGCAAACATCAGCGTGATCACTCAGGGCTGAAATCTCTCCCATCACTGGATCACAGTGAATCTGAAGAGACAGAAAGATCCTCTGGTTTCTGTGTCAGACTCAAAAAGCTTGAGATCAGGCTCCACAGAGTTCAGATAGAATCATTTAAACTTGTGTTGAACTGAACTGGTTGCTGGGCTGAACTTCTACATAATACAGATTTACATGGGATCTTATTTTCTGTCGTTTTACTGAGTCAGTTTTGTCCTTTTTTCTCTGTCCTGGTTTTGCTCGTCTGTAAATAATTGAAACTCAGTCAAATAGTTCATTGTTCTCCAGCAAAACGTTTTGGAAACTCATGTTTAACCTTTAAAATTCTGACATGTTTTAGCACACAAGGCTTCATCGGGGAGTTCACTCGTGATTGGACCATGAGAATAAAGGTTTTTAGTTCTTTCAAAGAGGCTTGGAGGTGTTTGATGTTTTTGTTTTTTCTGAAACCACCTGAAAGCAAAACTATTTTTCTTGCTTCATGTAGTGTGGAAGTTTTTAATGTTTCTTTCATCTGTGATGTTCTTGAATGTGTTCACATGAAGATGGTACAAATAAACTGTCCTTTTAGCTTTAGCTCCTTATTTATTCATTATTTATGGATGTAGCACAGCAGCAGTTTGTTGATTAACACATGGAGGGCTCGGGATCTGATGGTAAATAATCAGATTTTTTTTCTTTCTTCCTTGGCAGTTTCTTCGGCCAAGGTCCAGAATTCTGGAGTCCGGTGGCGGATCACCACCGGACTCCTGCTCCCACCTACACACCTGGACAAAAGGTTTGGCTGTCTACCAGATTCGTCCCACTCAGGTCTGAATCCAAGAAACTGTCTCCCACTTTCATTGGTCCCTTTGAAGTCGACTCTGTGATTAACCCGTCTCTGTCCGTCTTAAACTGCCCCGGAATATGAAAATCCATAACACCTTCCACGTGTCGCAAGTGAAGCCGTGCCTCTCTAGTCCTCTGAGAACACAACCATAGAACTAACTGAAGGTTAAAGTCTCTACTATACAAACTGGAACATAATACAAACGGGCATAAAACTCAAAATACCAGCCCGTGACAAAAACGAGCTTTCTTCATTTCTTTAATTTGTAACTGATGGTGAGTAGTATTTCTAGTACATTAAAGCACATTCACAGTGTTTCGTACGTCTCTTTATTTTATTTATTTTTTATTCTAATTTGAATTGATATTACAGCACTAGTGTTGTAAATGGAAAAACGAGATGAAACGCAAATTCACATTTGAAGTCTGTATCTGGATTAACTTTTTTATTGCTGTATAATAATCGACACCGACGTTTGCGAATGGTGGTAGATTTTCCCTTTCTGGGTCCTTGTCCATTAGGTTCCTCTTGTGTCTCCTTCCTGTGTGTCCCTCTTTGTGTGTCCTTTTTTATACGTTTGTGAGTTTGTGTGTGTGTGTGTGTGTGTGGTGGTTGTTGTTGTTGTTGTTGTTGTTGTTGTTGTTTTGCTTTCCTGACAAAGGGAAAATGTGCTTTGCAATTTTACACACAGTAAACCAGTCCAGAGTTCAAAGTTCACAGTTTGTATTTCATCATAAAAGTTCAAGATAAAATATTTACTACACATTTCAGCCAGTGTCAGTCTCTGTTTCACTCTCTAACTGTGGCTTAAGTACATAAAACATTCAAGAATCTGATAGATTAATAATATCTGACAGAATGTGTTCCCAGCACTCGATATCTCCCATTTGTGGTCTACTTCTCATAGTTTTACATATCAACTGACATTATTGTCTACATCTCCACCACTATAGAAGTGAGTGGGCTATTATACCATAATGCACGTTAAGGTAAATACTGCACGTAAAGTAAGTAGCATCTTGTATGAGATGATTAGGGTAAGCAGTAATGTGTATGTGAGCCTAAAGAAAAGGAATTTAAATACACCAATACCAGCTTCAGATCATATTGTATATTATATGTTTCTACTTCTTTTAATATGTCATCTGTCTTGTTTATATGCAGTGACAATTGTACATGTGGAGTTGTGCTCATATTTGGTTTTTATATTCAGTGTATCATTTGTAAAATGTTGACATTTTTTTTCTTTTATTATTGTCTTGTTTGTTTGCACATGCTTGTAAATACAGCAAATATTTACAACCTTTGATTTTTGAAGAATGTTTATGTTTGTGGCGATGAAGCTATCTGGTAACATGACACAGCCCTTTGAACCTCATCTTCATGCCCATCATGTGGCTATGGTACAGGATTTAGGTTTAATGTGATGCATATGCAGGTTACAGCCAGGGGATGGCAGTATGTTGTGGATTGATTTGGCATGTTCGACTACTGTTACTCCAAATTCTCTCACATATAACATGAAAAACCCCTCTTACCCAATGTCATGGAGTTTTACAGGTACACAGAGGCACTGAGTCACATCAAAGAAGCCAATGATGGTGAAATGGGAAGCTGATGGTGTCATTATATATATCCAGGAATATGTGGCTGAGGATAGTTGCCATGAAAGGTGTAGGAACATACCCCACTACCAACTCAGTGTCGAAAGAGTTATGTTGGGAAAAAAGAGTGTTCAGATTTGCAGCTCCTTCCTCTTGAAATCAGCGGAAATCAACAAAAACGTAATGAGCTGATCTCACTTAATAGATTTTAAGGAGATTTTTCAACTTGACTGACTTGGATGCAGCTACTTCAGCCTGCAAATGTTTGACCTGAATATTATTATGTTTTTTTTCTGTCATTAGACACTTTTCATCACTTTTCATAATGTTCAAGTTTTCATTCTTAATAGATTCTGAAGTTTTGGTCGTTTTAGTTTCTAATTTTTTGGCCTGTATTTAATGTACTTAATGTATATATTTGTTTGTTTGTGTATATGTTACCAGTTTATGCAGCTTTATTGATTGTTTTGCTTGAGGTTTTTTAATCTGATGAGTTTTAATTTTCATAATAAAATAAAATAAATAGGTGCATTAAAAAAACAGTTGCAGACGCTTCCTGTAAGGTGGAATTAAGATGAAGTGACATCTTCATCATGAAGTGACACACACAGTAAACTTTATTATCCAGCTTCTGTGGATTAACACATCAGCAGAATTTATTAGTTAATTATATTCATAGAGAGAATTAATTGGCTGAAATTTTTGGAAAGTTGTTATCATATCTCTACCAAATGTCTTTATAGAGTTCATATAACACCACATGGGCTTGTCCAGGAGCTGAACCCGGGAGCTTGCACACCTAATCATTACCCAGACCAACAAGCCACAGAAACAATGCAGTTTTAGCAATGTTGGAGCAAATACATGAAACACGACAGAAGAATGTACGAAAGAATATCTTGAAAGCCGATGCTAGCTAAATGTCCTGCAGCTGTATGTGAGGCATTCAGGGAACTTATGTGGAGAGAAATCTGTCTCAAAAGAGTGACAAATGCCTACAGTATGATCCACACACAAAAACAACTGACCACACAAACTTTCTGATCAGAAGGAGGCTTGTGAAAAATCTCAAGCTACAAGTTGAAGGAGCCATTTTAGTCGTTCAAGATAAAATGCCACATTTGTTAATTACAGAGTTCAGGACTGTTACATGTTACATTGTTCCAAATAATTGGAGCCATAAATAAAAGACTAAAGAGACAAATGGGAATGTGGTTGCAATCCAAAGTCAGACTAAGATTTTTTCCAGTTTCGCAGTCTTTTATTTACAGTCTGTTTCTTCTGGTGGTAAACCTGTTTCACATGTTTGGACCAAATTTTAGGCCTACATAGCTGCTGGTTGCAGCTATGTATGTTGTTTGCAGCAATGCTGCAAAGAACATCTTAAAAATACTAAATTCTTCATTGATTTGAGCTGTGGGGTATGCTACACTTGCCACAAACCCAAATCACGAGATCCTTGAATTCCATTTTTAATCTGAACAGAAACTTCCAAGGGTCTGTGGACAATGGATGACCATCCAGTCCAGCAGGTGGTGGTAATGTACCTTAAAGCGTTAACCGCCCAAAAATCCAAAAAGAACCCATACTCCGGAACAGTAGGAGGCGGTAATGCTCCTTTACGTTGGTTGCCAACCGCCGTTAAATACAAAGAAGAAGAATCCAAAAAGAAGAAGAAGACGACGAACGGGACAACGACGAAGAAGAAGCCACAGAGTTCCCGTTTCATTGCTGTTTGTTTGTTTTTCCCTTTCCCATCTAAAAGTAAGTGCCAATGTAAGTTTGATCTGAGTTTAGTCAATCTTGAGTCTAATGAAGTTTTCTGTTGCTCTCTGTGAGAGCGGGTGGGAGAAGACCGTTAAAGGCGAGGCTCTCTAGAGTGTAGCAAAACAGCCGGGTATGTGTATAAGTGTGCAAAACAATAGATTAGAAGTGGAAGTGAGCCAGGAGTATAGTATGGTCACGTTTTGTGAATTGTTTTTGTCACTACTGATCACGCGCTCAACACACACTCTACACGTGCTTGCATCACACACGCGCACTCTCAAGTATCAGTATTATACAATTCAGCTGGACTGGCCATCGGACATACCGAGCATTTATTTGTTTATCGCCCACTTTGCCCCAGAAAGAGGAAAACACCGTATGTTGGCGGAAAAGTCCTATAATGAAATACATTTATTTATATTAAAACACAGCTGCCTTTATCTTATTGGCGCAAAGTTGTGGCTGCCCACTGGGCATCTGATTCTAATAACAGGCCTCAGTCTCACCTGGTACTGCTGTGCCATACTGCTAAATTTGGTATCGGTGCTGAAACCTTTTGTGTTTGTTTCAAACAAGTTGCCCACTTGGGGAAGCTAAAATTTGTTCTTTGTGCTGTCAGATGAACATATGAGACACTTTGACTCTTCAGTGCAGTGTGGAGCCTAACAAAGATCTGTTTTGTGTCCCAGCTGATCAGCAGGAGGAGAAGAGTCTGACGGAGCAGCAGAGGAACATTTTCAGCCATCTGGACTCAGCTGAGGCACTACAGAGGAAACAATGAGCTCAACACAGGTGACAGATACTAGTGATAACTAATACTCCATTAAAAGCTGAAGTACTGATATATATTTTACGCAAAACTTATTGATCCATGTGCTATATTAATGTAATGTAATGTTTTAATAATGTAATAATACAATGGCTACATTGTAGAGGGTGACTTTGCCTCTAAACAGGAACATGAGCAGGGAAGAGGTTAAAGTGGGATTGAGCAGGTGGGAACCCTAAAATCAGCTGTAGTGGCTCAGCGTGGGGAAAAGAATCACAGCTCACAATAATTTCTATTGAGAGCTCCAGTAGATTTTCTTAAAGTACAGGCTGTGATCAGCTGACCTGCTGCTCTCTGTGGATGTACACAACTGAATTCAACCAGATGTCAGCAGATGTTTCATGAGCTGTCCTGGCTGATTTCCATCCTCTACACTGACAGTACACTGTCTTTATATTAGACACTATACTGTCGGTATGAAGGTGGAACTCAGTGAATGAATGTCAGCATCATGAGCTTCAGTTTAAATGAATCTCTGCTACACTTGATGTAATCTAACTGTTACATGAGCACCACAGTCACTGTGCACCAGTCACACACTGTTCTTTACTTTAAATCCATCACAGTTCAGCAAACGAACCTGTTTATCTTGCACTAACCTGCAGAGGATCTTCATGCAGTCTTTAAATAACACAGTTAATCTGCCTCAGATTGTTTTACAACCTGAAAAAACACAATGTCACATGTACAGACATGTATATTAATCAAATCCCACTAAGCAGTCCTTACCTTTAAATCTAACCTCTCCTCTTCCTCTCCTGTCCTGTGTGTCGACCTTGTTCTCATTCGACAGCGTAACATACCGACGATTTGTCACATCCCGAGGCGTTCCTCAGGCACGCGAAAGTTAACCTTCTGCATTCCTATGATATGCACCGGGTTGTGGATGGAAAGCAATAGATTGGCGCTGCCGGCAGTAATACACGTACCAATGTGTATTCCAGCTCTGACCATAACCTGATCCCTAACACAAGCACCACCTTAATCATGTTAGATAGTGTTTTCCAAAACGATTACAGTAAACGTATAAACGTACATGTGTAGATTCATTCCAAACGGTTCTCATGTTTCGTAATTTTTCTGAACTCGTAATATAGTGACGTGTTGGGTGGCGGAAAGCGTAACATACTGAAGATTTGTCATCTAGCACAAGCGTCAACAACCTTTAACACCCAAAGAGCCATTTGGACCCAGTTTCTAAGGAAAAGAAAACACTGGGAGCCGTAAATACTTTTTAACATCTAAAATGAAGATAACACTGTGTATATTGTTTTTTTTAACCTTTATGCTTTGTATAAACAACTATAGTGTGTTGCTTATGAAATCCATGAAGTGCTAAAGAGAAAATGTAATTTTATTTATGTAATGAATACATTTTCAACTCTTAAAAAATAATAACAAAAAAGAAAGACAACCAGTTGAAGGTCTCTTTTAAATGAATTAAAAAGCTAAACTTAATCATGTCGCAAACAAAAACTGTTGTCAGCTGTCATCCTTATATCGCCTTTGGGCTTTCGGAGCATAGGGGAGCCTTGACCTGAATTTAGAAAATAATTGGAAAACAGCACTATGCTCCTAAAAAATTCAAAATAAATATTTGCAAAATATCTGCATAATATTTATTTTACCTGGTTAATGTGTGTCGCAGGGTGTGGCCTGCAGGAGAGGCACACGCACCTGAGCGGCATCCACAATCACGCCTCGCCGACTTAAGTCTGTTGTTTGTATGTATCGGGCTGTGAGCTGGAAAGCTACAGCCGGCTGTGTGTTTGTGTGAAAAGTGGTCAATAAAGAGATGCTGAAGAGCATGCTAATGCAAACATCGTCGGCTCTGCCGTGATATGTTTACAATGGGACTACAAACTTCAACTGTAATACATTCTAGTACATTATCAATCACCATCGTCATCTTTTCCACCACATTAAATTTCAAGGATTTGTCCACATACAAGGCCGCTCCTCCTCCTCCTTTGTTTCGCCTAGTTATAAATGTGACATCATAACCCTCCAGTTCAAAGTCTGTTCCTTTTCCATATTGATCCAAGTTTCTGATAAGGCAATGACAGTAAATGGATGTGAAAACTGGTTAAGATATTCTTTGATATGATTAAAATTAGCATAGAGACTTCTACAGTTAAAGTGGATAATTGAGAATTTATTCTTAGTTTTAATCCTCAGATTGTAGTCTTTATTTGTATAGTAGCAGCATTGTTATTGTTAGATGACAAGAAGTTGTTGTCTGGATCTATTTTATATTCCAAGTCCTGTGTATTGTGATCCATATAGTTAAATGTTTTCAGTTTCAATTGATCATATTCTGCAACTGTCTGACTGATGCAGCTGTTTCTTCCAGATGTTTGAGTTCTTCCTTCCAGTGTGTGTCATAAGTGAGTGTGTGGTTGTCTGTTACCTTGTTTGTCGTCCAGATCGTGTTGCTCACTGATATTTTTCGACATCTGCCATGTTTTTAATGGTCAGAACTTTGGCTTCATCTGGTGATCCGTTTAGTTTAATGAATATTTTTCAGTTCGTCGTCCAAGTGCTTTGAATTTTTCCCAGCTTCTTAAGGTGTCGCGCTTTTTTTTTTGGCTATTTCAGCGTTGTGTTTGGTTAGATCAGGGGTCGGCAACCTGTGGCTCCGGAGCCGCATGCGGCTCTTTTGTCCTTATACCGCGGCTCTGGGTGGTTTGGGAGAATAAATTAGAAGTATTTGGCTGAAGCATAATTTATTTGTGTTTAGTTCTTTTTTTTTTTTCTTTTTTTTTTTTAAACTTGTAGTTCTAAATTGGAAGATTATTGTGATATTGAAATATTAAATAGAATTGTATTTTATTATTTTTCATCGCTCAAAATAAGCATCGCACTCGCAGGAGGCCGGTAAACCTGTCGAAACGCCGTGCATTTATCTATCGAGACTTTCAACTCCAGGTAGGCCAGTTATGGATCTTCGGATCCACATTATGTTGGCAGCTATTCTCCACCGTGAACTATGTTAAAAACAAACACTGTTCACGCCTGACAGATGACAAGTTACAGAACTGCGTAAAGATGAAAGTCACTTCGTACAGCCCCGATTTGCAGGTGCTGTGCGCAGAGGTTCAGGAGCAGAAGTCCCACTGTAAACATACCACGGCAGACCCGACAATCTTTCTATTAACATGCTCTTCAGCATCTCTTTATTGACCACTTTTCACACACGGTTGCTGTACACATACAGCCGGCTGTAGCTGTTCAGCTCACAGCCCGACACACACCAACACAACAGCAGACAGAGCACAGACGTTAAGGCGGCGAGGCGTGATTGCAGGTGCCGCTCAGGTGCGTCCAACTCCCATGCAGCGTCACTGCAGACCACGCCCCGCCACACACATTAACCAGGTAAAATACATATTTAGACAGAATTTTGCAAATATCTATTTTTTATTTATTTATTTATTTTAGCAGCATAGTGCTTTTTTTCCCAATTACTTTTTAAAAGTCAGGTCAAGGCTCTAAAAGCCCAAAGGCGATATAAGGTTGGCGGCTCACAACCGTATTGGCAGCACAGTGGCACGGTGGTTAGCACTGTTGGGGTGGCTGTGGCTCAGGTGGGAGAGCAGATCAGCTACTGATCAGAAGGTTGGTGGTTCGATTCATGGCTTCCTCCAGTCTGCATGCCAAACATCCTTGGGCAAGATACTAACCCCAAGTTGCCCTCCGATGCGTGCATCGGAGTATGAGTGGGTGTGAATGTAGTTTAGTTTGCACTTGTGTTTAGAAGTGCTTGTATGAGTGGGTGCGAATGGGTGAATGAGGCATGTTGTATACAGTGCTTTGAGTACTCTGGGAGAGTAGAAAAGCGCTATATAAAAAACAGTCCATTTACCATTTACCACTGTTGCCGCACTGCAAGAAGGTCCTGAGTTCAATTCCACCATCAGGCCGGGGTCTTTCTGTGTGGAATTTGCATGTTCTCCCCGTGGGGGGGTTCCTCCAGGTACTCCGGCTTCCCCCATGCAGCTTGTGGGGATAGGTTAATCCAAATTGCCCATAGTGAATATGCGAGGGAATGTGAGTGCGAATGGTTGTCTGTCCCTGTGTGTTGGCCCTGCGACCCCACAAAAGGATAAGAAGAAGCGAATGGATGGATGGCTCACATGGTTTACTTAAGCTGGGTGTCTTTCCTTTTGTTATATGTCTTTAAAAGTTCAAAATGTGTTAATTACATAAATACAATTAAATTTTCTCTGTAGCACTTCATGGATTTCATAAGCAACACACTTTAGTTGCTCTGTGGATTCTTTTAAAAAGCAGTTAAAAACTTTTCTGTTCAAACAAGCCTTTTGTTGATCTATGTATTTGATATTATTTACATTATTTACATTTATTTTGTGACTGCCTGTCTGTGAAAAAGGCTTAATATATAAACTTTACTTACTTACTTTAGTTGTTCACACAAAGCATAAAGGTAAAAAAAACAACAACATACACAGTGCTATCTTCATTTTAGATGTCAAAAAGTATTTGCGGCTCCCAGTGTTGTTGTTTTTTTGCGTGGAAACCGGGTCCAAGTGGCTCTTTGGGTGTTAAATGTTGCTGACCCCTGGTGTAGGGAGTAAAAGTTTAAAAGAAACCCTGAGGCTACAATCAGACTCTGACATTTTCCTTTACTGAACCAGGCTGGTAACTGTTACTTTTGATTTATTATCATTGAATAAATTAGAAAATTACAGAAATATATATCAGGGAACAACAATAGGAAATATAAAAAAGTATAGACCTGGTAAATATTTATATATTATATATGTATACATTTTTATATATCTGTGTACAATCAGGAGGGATGGGCATGATTTTAGTGTTTGAACAGTCATAAAATTATTTTAAACACTGGGTTGGATGTAATGTGTTAGAACTACCAGTAAATGGTAAAAATGGTAAATGGCCTGTATTTGTATAGCGATTTTACTAGTCCCTCTAGGGACCCCAAAGCGCTTTACACACCCAGTCATCCACACACACATTCACACACTGGTGGAGGCTACAGTTGTAGCCACAGCTGCCCTGGGGCAGACTGACAGAAGCGAGGCTGCCATATTGCGCCACCGGCCCTTCTGGCCAACACCAGTAGGCGGTAGGTGAAGTGTCTTGCCCAAAGACACAACAGCCGAGACTGTCCAAGCCTCGAACCGGCAACCTTCCGATTACAAGGCGAACTCCCAACTCTTGAGCCACGATCGCCCAGTAGGTGGTGATAAGAGACCTTTAAGGTGTTTGGTGCCACACTCCACCTTCAGGTTTAAAACTAGTGTTAATGGAGGGAGTTTGAAGGTTCAGTTTGTTCCACGACTGCATTTCACTCACTGGCTCTGTTTGTATCTCTGTCACTGCAGGACCAACATGGAGCAAGAAGTCAGCGCTCTCAGGAGGCCGACAAACCTCACAGAAGAAAGAGAGAGAAGACATACACCTGTGACGAGTGTGGGAAGGATTTTACTTTGAAGGGTTCACTAAAACAGCATCAGGTCATCCACACTGGAGAGAGACCGTTCAGCTGTAACTTGTGTGGAAAGACTTTTTCCACAAAGGGTTCCCTAAAACAACACCAACTCATCCACAGTGGAGTTAAAGCGTACAGCTGTGATCAGTGTGGCAGAGCCTTTACTCAAAGAAGCAGCTTACAGAATCATCTAGTTACCCACTCTGGAATTAAGGCATACACCTGTGACATTTGTGGAAAAGCTTTCAGCCGGCTAGAGCACAGAAATAAACACCTACGCATTCACACCAGACATAATGTGTACAGCTGTGAACAGTGTGGCAAATACTTTGCTACAGACACACAGTTACAACAACACATGTTTACCCACACTGAGGAGAGACCTTATAAATGTGACCTGAGTGAGAAGTCTTTTAAAGTTCCAGATTACCAGAGACGACACCAACAGATCCACACCAGAAAGAGACTCTACAAGTGCAGTTACTGTGAGGTATGTATTTATATTTTTATCTTGTCATTTTAGCCTGACTGTTTGAAACAACTCTGCTCATTAAACTGTGTTAGCATGTTAGCAATTCTACTGCATGGAAAAGCAGCTCTGAGTGATTATTCAAATTTTCATTTCAGTTATAATTTTAGTATTACTGTAGTATTATGGTGGTAGTATTGTAGTTATTGCAGCCCAGTAAACTGAGTGTGTTAAACAGTAAAATGTAATTGGATGTCTGCAGAGATGCTCTTTATTTCAGGCAACGTTCAGAATAAAAATGTTGAAGGACTGACTTACACTGTCTTTGTGTCTTTGTTTAGAAGCAGAGCGACACAGATGGATCCAGTTCTCAACCCTGTCATCACCGTGGTGGTGGAAAAAACTTTCGTTGTGACCTCTGTGGAAAAACTTTCAGTCAGCAAAAGACCCTAAAAAGACATCAACGTAGACACACTGAAGACAAACTGCAATACTGCAAAGAATGTGGGAGAAGCTTCACCACATCAACTGAGTTAAAACGACATGAACTGATTCACAGTGGGGTTAAAAAGCACCTCTGTGATCAGTGTGGGTCATCCTTCACCTCTGCAAGTAAGCTTAAATCACACAAACGAGTCCACACAGGAGAGAAACCATACAAGTGCAGACACTGTGACAAAAGCTTCTCACATTCAGGTAATCGTAACAAGCATCAAGGTACACACATGAAAGGAAACTACAGCTGTGACCAGTGTGACAAGAGCTTCAGGAATCTCAGTTCATACTCTGATCACAAACGATCCCACGTTACTAATAAACTGTTTCACTGTTACCAATGTGCCAAAACATTCACTTCATTGTCTGCTCTGTGCAAACATCAGCGTGATCACTCAGGCTGAAATCACTCCCATCACTGAATCACAGTGAATCTGAAGAGACAGAAAGATCCTCTGGTTTCAGTGTCAGACTCAAAAAGCTTGAGATCAGGCTCCACAGAGTTCAGATAGAATCATTTAAACTTGTGTTGAACTGAACTGGTTGCTGGGCTGAACTTCTACATAATACAGATTTACATGGGATCTTATTTTCTGTTGTTTTACTGAGTCAGTTTTGTCCTTTTTTCTCTGTCCTGGTTTTGCTCGTCTGTAAATAATTTGATGTTTGATGTTTTTGTTTTTTCTGAAAGAAAAACTATTTTTCTTGCTTTATGTAGTGTGGAAGTTTTTAATGTTTCTTTCATCTGTGAGGTTCTTGAATGTGTTCACATGAAGATGGTACAAATAAACTGTCCTTTTAGCTTTAGCTCTTAATTTATTCGTTATTTATGGATGTAGCACAGCAGCAGTTTCTTGATTAACACATGGAGGGCTTGGGATCTGATGGTAAATAATGTTTTGTGTCCTTGTACACATCATACAGCTCAGCTGTTCCACAGATGTCAGGTTTACACAGTGGGATGGTTTGTAAGAAGGACTGCCACAAAGGATTATTTTGATAGTCGATTAGTCACGGATTATTTTTGCAATTAATCGACTAATCAGATCATGCAGCCATTCGACGTAAAACGTATAGTTTATTGCACCAGCATGCATCTGCTCTTATTTAACTATTATTAGCTTACAGCTTGAAGTGTTTAAGGAAGCTCACAAGGAATATATTTACACAGTTCATTGGGTTTATATAAAAAGGTGCAGAGATAGTGCTATGTACAAAAGTGGGGGTACAGAGCTCCAGGGAAATCCAGGGAAAAGACACTTGCTCCTCATCAAACAATCCATGCACAAGGTCAGGCTCTCTCTCTCTGACACTCACCACAGGGAAACATTTGTTAGTTCAAAGCTCAGGAACACAAGGGAAAACTTGCAGGTAACTTGACGGCACTAACATGAATCATACATAACGATCCAACAAAGAACAGCAGTCACTCCCTGGCTTAAATGCTGGCACACTAATGAGTCTCAGACGTTTGTTCCTCTGAGTGGCGTGGGCCGAGGGCGTGAACCCGCAATGAGTTCCACCCCGGCAAGAGAGAGACAGAATGAGAGAGAGCGCACGAGAGCGAGAGAAACGCAGAAACAGCTTAACAGTACCCTGCTGATCCTCCTGGCCGTGACAGGTCCTCTGGTGATGTCACCATGAAAGGCAGAGAGCCCCGCCTACCTCAGGACCTCCCCTGTCATGTATTGATCAGAATCCAGAGTTGGGTCGAGTATCCAAAAAATTGTACTCAAGTAAGAGTAGCATTACTTTAAAATATTATTACTCAAGTAAAAGTGAAAAGTAGTTGTCAAAAAAGTTACTCAAGTACGAGTAAAAAAGTACTTGGTGAAAAGACTACTCAAGCAGTGAGTAACTGTCTGAAATGTCCAATTTATTTTATAAATAAATGCTATCAGACAAACAAAAATGAATAAATATACAAATTTTAGTATTTTCAAAACGTTTTCAGAGAAAACATTAGAACGAGGCATCTTCAACATTATGTTCATACAAGGAAGCTCAGTTTACCATGAATTGTATGGGTGTGCATCTATTTCTGCATATTTAGCAAAAATGTGCCATTTCTTCACTCAGTGAGGTGATGGTTAAGATTCAGCAGCAGTTTGCTCTCAAGGTTCTTTCTGTGAAGCTGTAACTGTTTAGCAGTGAACAGGAGTCCTGCAGGTCAAAAAATGGTACCACCTCGTCGACAGCCAGACCGTCTTGGGTGCAATCCGGCGTGAGAGCTACGGTTTCCAGACCTCCTTCGCAAACCGTGTTGGTGAAATCCAGACATTTGGACATCCATTGATGTCCAAGATTGGTGGTGGATTCCCGGGTCAGCAAACATTGCAGACATTCTGACAACGGGCCAATCCAAATGCCCTAACCGAGGACTCCGAGTGGCAGTCGGGTCCAAAGTTTCTCCAACTTCCTGAAGATGAGTGGCTGAAGAAATCCACCGGAGAAGTCGCTGCCCAAGCTCGAGAAAAGGTCACAAAGCTACAGAAAAAGACTTTTGTTGCGGTCCTTACCAGAATCCACATCAAGGCAGCTCAGGACTCAGCACACGTAGAGTCGAGAAGACCACTGGCAGGAGTAGCAACGCAACAGCTAATCGACGAAAGGCAATTCAGCAACCTGAGAAGGCTGATTGGGACCGTGGCGTGGGTCTGGAGGGTTGCCAAAAAGTTCATGAGATCCAAGACCAGAGACCAAGAAAAGTGGGAGGTAGTACCATCTTCGGGTGTCCTCACAGTCAGCGAGAGACGAGATGCTTTTCGAGACCTTTGCCTAGCAGCACAAGAGGGCATCGACTTCCCAATGCAAACTTATTGGTAATGTCACAAGAAAAACAATGGTGTGCTTGGTTTCAACGTAGGTAACGACCTCTCTCATGACCCCAGGATGTGAGTGTGTATGCCAGAGCACTCTGGGAGGCACACAGAGTCATTACAAACTACTAAGGATCAAACCTCTATTATTATGGAATAGATTGCAAAACTATAAACATATACGAGTAAATATTTCTAAGCATAAATGACAATCCAACAATATAAACCTTACACTTTATAGTACAGGAACACTTTTAAAGGACAAAAATTAACATAAACTTTGACCATAATACAGATAAAGTATTACATATGTGTTTTAAAATTGTTCCTCCGATGGGCAGGATATCACTATTAGACTGTCCAACCAGCAAACTTCAACAAAAGAACACAGCAGCATTCAGTGATCAGCACAGATGAGCTTGTTCTTCTAACACTCAGCATCTGATCCCTGTTGGTCTGTGTGCTTCTTCTTTTGGTCAGTTAGAAACCCTGCAGTAACCTGACCCAACACTCTGTCTTTTTGTTCGCCTCAATGTTGAAGTGTCAAATGTCCAACATCTGGAAAGGAACCCACACCAGTGTACTGTGATGTTTCACCAACATGTGGCAGACGCTGGGCCTGCCTTTCATGCTGACATCACCAGAGAGCCCCGGCCACCTCAAGACCTCCCCTGTCATGTATTGATCAGGATGATTATGAAGATGACCGAGTGCAAATAAGACGCAACCAGAATGTTTAGATGCTTTCTAATTATTCATGAATATCATGAGAGTGTTTGTGTGTTTTGTCTTTTCTTTCCTGACGTTTGTTACTAACAAAGACAGTTTACGCTCTGTATGTGTTTTCATCCTTACCAGCCACACTCTAACTACAATTAAGAAAACAATCTTTAGAAATTGTTGACTCAGTGACTTCATAAAATATTTAAGTGGTTCAGGTAGAGCCAGTTTTTAAATGACCATGAACACTTACCTTATTGTATCTGTACAGCATGTTTTTCTATTAGACAGATTTGTAACAGAGGCTTTGCTCTCAGTAAGTTTGAAGTCATTTTCTGAATTATTTTGTAATCTCTGATCTTTGTGTATCCTGCTCAGTTTGCATGCTGCCTTTAGGAGTTTCTCTCTTTTGCATTTGAAGATAATTCATTGAATATACTCAGCTGCTTCCCTTTGGTGCCTCGCACATCACTTTGTGACGTTTTTCAGTGTCCAGTTATGTTTTTTTATTGCTGTTTGAATTCTCTGTATGTTTGACCCTGTAGACTGTTTAATGGACTACTTGTCTTCCTGTTTGTAACCACTGCCTGTTTACGACTAAAGATTTGGATGTTTGACTTTAATACAGCCTCTGCGTGTCGTCCCTTTGTGTCCTCGTCCTCTGTGAATGTATCACAGATGTTTTCATTATAATATCATTATAATAATAGAGTAAGATGGCGCCATTGTACGGCAGGCCGTCCTCATCTCTGTTGTCGAGCTCTTTTCCTTGATATTTGTTTATTATTTGCTATCTTTCTGGCACTATGCCCCCCAGATGGTTATGCATTAATCACCTATGACCGGGATACTCTGTTAAATCTTTGTTTTCCCCCCTATGCTGGGTTGGATCAAGGCTGGAATTTGGGAGACGCTACCTTACCATGTATCATCTCTTCCACTGGTTCATACAGTTCCCCTCTCTGCCCCCCGCCTAAGAAGCGTTACAGGAAGTGGGGCAAACGGAGTGGGTTTTGGGCTCGCTTTAAGGCTTACCTTTAAATATCAGCTGCAGCTAATTCCCTCACCACCGCGGGGATTATACGACTTCCATCCGCTCGGGATCCATTGTCCTTCAGGCTGCTCAACCATCGCTGGAGCTATCCGGTCGGTAAACAAGCATGTCCGGTTTCTCCGGTAGTCTCTCTGCCTGTTCGTGTTTGGATTGGTTCCCCCAGTGATGGTGTACGGCACAGGTATTTAAGCCAACTAAGACGTGCTTCCAGCAGAGATAAGATGCCTATCTCTCGGATGGCTCTATTAAACGCAAGATCGATGGTGAATAAAACCTTCATCTTAAATGGCCTCTTCCTCACCTCTCGGCTTGATGCTCTGTTATTGACTAAAACTTGGATTCGTCCTGGTGAGTCCTTTTCCTTTTCAGAGCTACTTCCCCCGGACTGTGTATTCTTCAGTTCACCGAGACCCTCGGGAAGAGGTGGAGGCGTTGCCTCTGTTTTTAAAAACAAACTTAAAGTTCGGCAACTGCCCTCTCCTACCTATTGTAGTTTTGAGGTTCGGCTATTGGAGCTTGCTGGATCCCCAACTATTCTATGTGCAGTGATTTATCGACCACCTAAATATAATAGGTCTTTCATTTGTGAATTTGCTGTCTTCTTAGGTTCATTTTTATTAAGTTATGACCAAGCTCTTATTACTGGATATTTTAACATACATATTTGTTGTGCTGATGCCAAAGATTTTCTTGCCCTAATTGAGTCTTTTAACCTTACACAGTGGGTCAGGGAACCAACTCATCTTAAAGGCCATACCTTGGATTTGGTCCTCTCATATTCTTTGGATATTTGTACTATAGACATTGATAATGCTGGTATTTCTGACCATTTTTTGCTCATGTTTGATGTTGAGCTATGTGCAATTGATTTAAATTCTAAAGGCTGTCATCGCCCTGTACATATCATTAACTCTGAGACTGTGGCTAACTTCATTACGACCTTTTTAAACTTTGCCTTTTTTGATCCAGATTTCACTGATACTAACTGTTACACACCTCCCTTGGTTGATGATTTTGCCAACGCTATGTTATCCACCTGTTGTTCCATCTTAGATACTGTGGCCCCTATAAAGATGAAACGTCCCAGAACTTCTCATCAACCATGGCTAAATGACACTATACGAGCTTTACGTCGTGTCTGCCGTCAATCTGAAAGGAGGTGGAAAAAAGACAGGCTTCAGATATCCTATGGCATTCTTTGTAGGAGCCGCTTTCTATACCGGAACTCCATAAAGGCAGCTAAAGCAGCTTTCCTATCAGATATTATTGAGACTAATAGCCACAAGCCCCGAATGTTATTCAAAATTTTTAATTCAGTGATAAATCCCTGTCTGGACTCTTCGAGCTGAGCCTCTCAGGCTCTCTGTGAGCAATTTCTTAATCATTTTAGTGGAAAAGTTTAATTACTGAAGGCTTCACACTCTCACTCTCTTGTCCTGAATCCTGTTCCGGTTTTAGGATGCATGTCCACCTTTTCTCACTTTGAGCTGTTATCACTCCCCACTCTCAAGGGAATAATTGAACAATTGAGAAACTCAAATTCTGTGCATGATATCCTTCCATCCTGAATTATCAAGGAAAGTTTTGAGGAAACTTGGGCCTTGCATCTTATTTTTAATGAATTCATCATTGGTAGTGGGCTGTGTCCCGACTGCTTTTAAACATGTGGTAGTGCACCCTGTTCTTAAAAAAAGTAATTTTGATCAGAAAGACGCTGCCAATTATATGCCAATCTCGAAACTTCCGTTTTTATCAAAAATTCTAGAGAAAGCCGTCTTTCTCCAAATACATGCTTACTTAGTTGCAAATAATATTACATACAAATACCAGTCTAGCTTTAAGCCACACCATAGCACTGAAACAGCCCTGCTAAGAGTCTATAATGATCTTCTTGTATTTGCTGACTCTGGTCGCCCTGCCGTTTTAGTTTTATTGGATCTGTCTTCAGCCTTTGACAAGGTTGATCATAATATTCTCTTGAGGAGGCTAGAGCATGTTGTAGGCACCAAGGGTTCTGCCCTTAACTGGTTTAATTCTTACCTCACAGATAGATCCTTTTCTGTTGTGATGGGAGGATACTCTTTCTCTGTTGCCCCTCTCTGTTGTGGTGTTCCCCAGGGGTCTGTATTGGGCCCTTTATTATTCTTTTTGTATATGCTACCCTCGGGCTCCATATTTGAAAAATACAATATTTCTTATCACTTTTACGCTGATGACATTCAAATCTATTGTCAACTGACTGATGATTTGTCAGCATCACTGAACTCCCTGTTCGATTGCCTGAGCGAGGTTAAAGATTGGCTGTCAGATAATTCTCTCATTTTAAATGAGAAAAAAACTGAAGTTATGGTGTTCGACAGCCATATTCCTCAAGACCAGCTTGTTGCCTTGCTGGGGCCCTTAGCTAACTCTCTCTTTCTGATTCTATACGTAACCTGGGTGTCTATTTGGATAGCTCCTTTAAGCTCGATAGGCAAGTGTCATCTGCAGTTAAATCTGTTTTTCAACTGCGCCAGATTTCTAAAGCTAAGCATTATATACCACACAGGGACCTGGAAAAACTTCACTCCACGCTTTTGTGATCTCCAGGTTAGATTATCGTAATTCTTTCAACTGTGGTCTCCAAGCCTTCTCTCTTCGAAGGCTGCAACTCGTTCAGAATGCTGTGGCTCGTCTTCTTACTGGAGCTAGAAAAGTTGACCCTATTACTCCGGTTCTTGTTGATCTACACTGGTTACCAATCAAATATCGCATTGAGTTCAAAATTTTGCTACTCACTACTCTATGATGATATATATATATATATATATATATATATATATATGTACATACATACATACATGTGTATGTATATATATATACACATACATGTGTATGTATGTATGTATTGTGAGATCATTATTCTATGTAGCTTAGTTTCCCTTATATTTTTAGGTTAAAGAACATGACCATCTTTGTAGTATGTTAGACAAATATTCCAGTATATCTTTGGGGATTAAAAGAATGTGACCATCTTTGGGTTCTGTTAGACAGGTGGGCGCCGCCATTTATCTGCTGTGAATGTTTTACACTGTTTTCTTGTCATGTCAGACTGCTTAAATCATTTCTGAGAATGTTGTGTGCAAAGGACCTTGTGCCGATAATAGCAGAAACAGACCACATTCTGTGCCCCCACCCTTGTAGGGAGTAGAAAGACAGGGCGCACGAGGTCATAACTTAGGCGCCACGACAGATAAGAGAGTGTGAATGTTTAGGTTTACGACCAGGTGGGGGCCAGTAGAAAGTATAAAAAGCTGTGTAACACACCACCATTTTGAGACTTGCTGTGACCCTCTCATGCATCTCTCCCCATCCGGATGGTTTTTTATGCTCATTGTGTGAAAATTGTATGGAAATAAAGGATTGTTGATTGAGCATTTATACACCGAGTATTGTCCTTCCTTCAGCCCAAAGATTCAAAGAATTGGGAGATTTCAAATAAAATGTATGTCTGTCTGTCTGTCTGTCTGTTCAGCACAGAAATGAAGCCCAACAATCATGTTTTACAGTCCCGTGGTCTCAGCCTCAGATACTCAACTAATCGCAGTGATGTCAGAACAAAAATGAATGACGCACAAAACATTTTTCTCCTTCATTTCTGTCAAACAAAGCTGTATGTAACGTTTCTCTCGGTTAGTATCATGGTTGCTAGGCAACCTGAACAGCGCGACGAAGGCTAGACCGTCCCATTTCACAAGCCTCTCACTTCCGCACTTCTCGTACTTATAGTACACACGGTACGTAGTACGCGTAGTGTGTGTACTTCAAGCGTGCAGACCCTGAATTGGGATACAGCCAGTGGCTGCAGCCAGACCCTTCTCAGCAAATGGGTGATAGAAAACCGATTGGTGCTCATGCCATATGCGCTGGCTGACGTCGGGGCAGCATGAGTACGAGCATTTTTTCTTTTGCCGATGCCCGTGATGCCGCCCCCCACCACGATGCTGCCCCGGGCAACCGCCCGCGTCGCCCGTATCTAAAACCGCTACTGCCGCCGTACATAGTCCGCCAGGGCCATGCAGAGAGGTTTAAAGGGGCGGGTGCTCAAAGTTAAAAAGGGGCACATTGAACCAGGCTGAATAACAACAATACACATTCATCAAGAATCTAATATGGGCAACAAGCCAAAGCAAACGTAGCCGATGTTTTAACTGATGGGTACAATGTTGCTGTTGAGGGGTTGCTGTGGATAGTGCTGGAGGGCAGGGCTGTGTTGATCTGAGACTGTAGACATTAAAAAGTCCATAGGAGAGATGGTAGCTGATTAAACAAGTGTCATGAGATAATAACAAAATGCAAAGATTGGTGACAGCGCTTGGAACCATAAGGCAACAAAAACTGTGAGAAATAATTTAGGCTCTGCCTGTGAATCACTCTTTGCTTCTCTTCTTCCTTCCATCCCATCATTTCATATATCACTCCCCACTTGATGTCTATCTGAGAACAAGGCACAACTTGCTATTGCAAAAAACTATAATTTAAAAATCCACACCTAACAACTCTTGTACTTAATCTATAATAAAATGATGAGAGAAAAATGTTATAGCTGGTACAACTGGTACATGTGCTCTTTGTAATCCAGCTGCTGAGGGATCCACTGCCTTTAGTAGCCTCACACAGCTCTACTGTTTCCTCCTCATGTCCTTAACAGCCATGTCTGGACAATGTTATATCATGAGTAATATTTTTTTTTTAAAAATCCATCTAAATAAAACACACACATGCACGCACACACAGTGACATTTTAGACCTTCTTCAGAATACTGTATATACTATGGGCATCATGGTGCTGATCCAGAATCCTTAAATTATTATTTATTACTAGAGCTACAATAATAAAGCAATGAGGAGGGGGAAGTAATAAATATGAAATAATGTATTTATGATGATTCCATTTGTTTCACTATTCACTCTGTGCAAGCTTATTACATTTTTAAACTGTAGAGACACAATAATTTTACTGCTGTAAAATCCAAATTTTGTCTTATTTAAAATATAAATCTAATATAATCTGCTTCTTAATGTATGTTCTTTAAAATACAGCGTGTGTTTTTTAACATATTATAATTATAATAATGCATAATTATGTGGACATGCATATTAGATCGTTTTTTAGTGAAATATAATCCCTCCAGAAAGGCAGGAAAAGCCCGGAAACTTACTTTAAAACTAAATATGTTCCCTAAAACGGTGGACAGAGCTACAGACCCATGACAGCCTTACACAGGTAGCCAGCAGCTACGACCAGCACTACTTGTGCAGTTAATAAAAGGACAGGTAATGTTTGTCGCGCTGTTGCAAACACAGCACGCTCGTTTGTTTCAGTTCGTCAGTTGCAACAAGATAGCTTACCAACGTGTACGTAATAAGCTAATACTCCTGTGTGCTATACACTACAGTGTACGCTGTACACCTACTTACTGGTTTTGTCGCATCAGTCTGTGTCTCTGAGTTAACTTGTGTTTCTCCTACAGCTCCGGACCGCAAAAAATGCGCGTGCTCTTTGTGAGCTCGTTCCCGGCTCGTAACCAGCGCGTTCTGCCGTCAAGGACGACCATTGGTTAAATGTGATCATGTGACTGATGCAAGCCAGATCCTTTTATTTAGCAAAACTGTGATTAATAGTTAAATATTATTGTTGAGGGGCACAGACACGACTCCGCACGCACACACACATAAAAAAAAAAATTTATAATATTTTTTTTAAAAAGTTGCCTCAACAAAAGGGCACTTTGGGCACCCATCAGGAAAGGGGCGGGTGCTCAAGCCCCTCTAGCCCCCGCCCCTCCTGCACGTGCCTTTTAGTCCGCGAACTGCGGATACTACGAAGGGTGCGGTTGCTGGATTGGTACACAGCTACAGAGTTCCTGCTTATTGCTGTCTGTTTCTCAGTTTTTTGTTCTGGCCTATCTAGAGGTAAGTGTCAAAGTAACATTGATCTGAGTTCAGGCAATCTTGAGTTCATGAAGTTTTCTGTTGCTCTCTGTGAGAGGGGGTGGGAGAAGACCGTTAAAGGCGAGGCTCTCCAGAGTGTAGCAAAACAGGAAACCACAGCTGGGTGTGTGTATAAGTATGGCGTTTTAATTGTACCGCTATTCTGAACGCACGTAAAAGAAATTGCAGGTGCAAGTGTTGCATTTTGAGGAGAAATTTATTTTGATCAAAGAAAAGCTAAATTTGAGGGAGCAAAATTCATTGCTGAGTGCAATAAAAATGTATTTCAGTGTTTGCTATTATCCATACACACACACAATAGCAGCCCCTCTCGCTCAGTTTTTGCATTTGCGCTTGCTCGCAATGTGTTGCTTCCGCTTTCAACATAGCTGGACTGGCCCGGTGGGCCGATGGAAATTTTTCGTTTTAAATGGGCCGATTTTTTTTTTGTTGTTGTCTTTTTTCCCCTGTAAACAGTGAAAGGTGGCGGATTGGACAGATGCTGGCAGACGTGTAAAAATAACTCAATTGTTTGGTAGTGGCTATGGTGGAGCTTTCACAGATTCAGTAAAATTAGCAAGTGGTGGAGGCCAGCAGGTGGATAAGGGAAAGGGGAGGCGGAGGAGGAGAGAGCCGAGGCGGCTGGGTGGGTGCTATGATGTTACTGGTGAACTTTATTTTATTCATAAGGTTAGTTAGTAGAGTTGCCTACCGTCCGTAAAAAACGGAATCCTCTGGTATTCAGAGTTCATATTAGGCGTTTCGTATTGAGCTGAAAATAAACGCGATTTGTCCCGTACTTCAGCTACAATAAAAAAAGACAAAAAGTTGGAGTTATTCTGCGTCTTTACGCTGTCAGCTGCCTCTTCTTCTCTCATTCTCCCCCTCCCTCTCTAGCTGCTACTTCAATCATGAAACTGATCAATGATCAGCTGATCGGCGTTTCTGCCGCAAGTCCCGTCTCTCTTGCTTATTTATCTCCCACTTTGCGCCAGAAAGCGGAAACTAGCGGAGGTAGTTAAACTTGATAAGCTGTTGTTAGAATTTATTTAATATTAATTTCTAGTATCAGCTGATGTTTGCTGGAGCCACTGCTGCTGGTCATGATATCGGTTTGGATATCTAGTGAGAGGAAAACATGAAGATGAAACCAGGAGATGTCCTTACTGAATCATCAGAGCTGAACAGGTGATGGAGAAACAGGTTTACCTTTAAGGTGACAAGAATGTGTTGAAGAAAAGCTATGAACTGTTTCTGAGAGACAACTTACACCAGGATCCTTTTCTATGTAGCTGACAGCTGGTAACTGTGCAGGGGCGGGTCTAGCAAAGTTTTGCCATAGGTAGGGCATTAACAGGGAAAGGGGGGCACAAAAAATACTTTTCTTTCTTATTCTCGTTTAAAATTTCTAGCTTTTAACAAATAGTTATCCGAATCTTACAACCAAAGTTTTCATCTGATGTCAAATGTATAGAAATCCATTATTGTTTTTTTCAGGGTCCCAACATAATTTCTTCAGAAGATAGTACTGTACATGATGCCAGTATTTTCCCACATTTTATAGATACTGTACTTTGTGTAAAATGGCATCAAAAAGTCAGTTAAGTTTTATTCTTTCTCACCTGTCTTTCTGTCTCCTTTCACTTTTTAAAGGTTGCCATGTTAGAAAAAATATTTTGCCCTGCCATGTGGTAAATTAATAGTTTATGAAAATATCACTAAATCTGTCATTTATTATTTTTAATATTTAGTAACGGTCAATGGACAATAGAAATTAAACTCTTTAAATAATAAATGCATTTTTTTAAAGACAGAGACTCTACAGTACGCAGCGGTAGCATCTCTTCCACAGTGTAGCCTGCAATCCTTTTTTAATCTCACCTTCAGACGCTTTCTGTGCTGCTGAAGTAAAATCAAGTTTTGCCTGCTTAGCAGGAGTTGCCGCGGTGTTATCCATGGATGATGAACAAGGATCACTCAGGAGTGTTCGTCTATGCTCTCGTGTCAGGCGCTTCAGTAGATTACTCGCGCTATTAACAGCAGCCGATAGTTTTTTCTCCCCAGGACATAGCTTACATATTACTGTAATGTTCTTGTCTGCTTGTTTCAGAAAAGTGAAGAGACAGGAATATGTCCATTTCATAAAACAGCCACTCGCTTCAGCCGAGTCCGACATCTTCCGCTTTAGTATACGACTATGCAGCAAACTGGCGCGAAATGACGCGCACCTGCACTACAGCGATGTTAAAGCGGCGGAGTTTACTTCTACGTTTAGAAGATAAGTTATTGAAATTAAATAATGATATTCAGCGAGTTTAATTATTTTACAATGTAACGCAAGTACGTTGTAAGTAACTGTAATTAAAATACCTAAAAATGAACAGTAATCAGTTACTCTACTTTTTCAGTGGAAAAGTAATTTAATTACAGTAACGCATTACTTAGTAACACATTACACCCAACACTGATACCATGTCATAACTGCTTTAAGTCAGAATAGATATCAGAGCCTTAAACAGGCTGACTTCTGCTAAATGGGTCAAACTGGGCAGAAAGTCTACAAACACATAACATCCTTATAGAATATGATGTAACACTATAGATCAACTTACCTCAGAATATATAAAGCATAAAAACAATTACAGCAATATGATGCAACAAACACAGCAGTCCTACTAATCCAAAATACTCAAAGCTTCATAGAACTGAAACAAACATTTATTTTTAGCTCCATTCTGCTGCTGATACATACTTTAGGTTTCTGAACATTAAACTTGTTGCTGCCTTTCATAGTGTGTAACTTGAAGGCCCTGAGTACTTTCTCCCACACTGAAAACACTGGAATGATACAATTATTTGAACATTACCTAATAAGACTGATTCAGGACAGACAGTTAGTGATTTTAAACTTTTCTAGCAGTCCTTCACAAACAGGGAACAGTCTGTCTATTCTCTCCATCTGTCAGCTGCTGCTGGCTCTTCCTCCTCCTCTTCCTCACACACTGCTCCACACCCACTGCCGCGCTATGAATTGTGGGATATATGGGACCACAAAGTGTACACCGGACCACACTTCAAATCTGGGGAAATCGACGGCGCATTTGGAGTACACTGCGGATTGGGACAGCTGTCGTCGCGTCGCTGTGATGTAATAGGTCTCAAAATGCGTACTCCGGAGCATGTTGTCGCCGTATTGGGACACATCCTATATCATCCGAATTGTCTACATTAGAAGTAATTACTTCCTCTTCTGCCTTTCATAGTCAAGTGCGAAATACCGCTGTATAAATGGCGGGCGCACTCACAACAATGGCTGAGTGTAAATGGAATCATGTGCGGATGTATTTTACCTCCACCAACAGCCGAGACTTGGTTTGCGATACATGTGGCAAGACAGTGAGGTGTTGTGGCAACACCATTAACCTCGTCAAACACCTCAGAGTGAATCATATCACATAATTTGATGAGCGTCCAGGCAAACTGAAGAGGAGGAGAGGACAGGGACAGAAGCTCTCACAGAGTCCTTTAGTGCAGGCAGGCAACGTGTTCAAATAGCACACAACTTAAATTTTTTATTTCTATATGATAATTGTTCATTATTAAGCGATAATAATTTGAGATACAATAAATGAAATAAGTTTTTAGATAAAGTATTGAATCAGTATCGTCGATACTACCCTGAATTTTACTTGGTATTGGATCGGAAAGGAAATGAGTGGTATCGCACATCTCTAATTTCTGCCCGTGTGCGTTCAACTCTTTCTGTATACCGCTATATTTGTGCCACAAAACCAGCCAATCATGGACTTCGATGCAAAAAATCTGATTGGCTGTTTTGGTCTCCAATCATCTCAAAATTACGAAATGAAAATATCCCAGAATACATTTCGCCCAAAACTCAAACGAGTCAGTGGGAGAGGAACGCAGAGTGGCGGAGTTTGAAATATTACTCTTTCTGGATGACAAAATAAGCGTTTAAGATATTTTCAGGTGAGAATGGTGCTGTGTAAACTTCAAATATCGGCTCCATTTATCAAGACATCATAAATTTGCAAAAGTGCTCTACTGTTTTTGGAGATCCTGTTACCCACCAGCTGACCGCATAGCTGGACTGGTCATTGGGCATACCGGGGATTTGCCCGGTGGGTCATGAATTTGGTTTAGATATCTGGTGAGAGGGAAACATGAAGGTGAAAGGGAAGCTAAAATATGTCCATTGTGTTGTCAGGTGAACATATGAGACACTTTGACTCTTCAGTGCAGTGTGGAACCTAACAAAGATCTGTTTTGTGTCCCAGCTGATCAGCAGGAGGAGAAGAGTCTGACGGAGCAGCAGAGGAACATTTTCAGCCATCTGGACTCAGCTGAGTCACTACAGAGGAAACAATGAGCTCAACACAGAAGGTGACAGATACTAGTGTAAAGAAGTACTCCATCAATTATGCCATCAAAAGCTGAAGTACTGATTTAACTTTACTCAAGTGGAAAAGTACCGGCTCTGAAATGTAATCAGAGTAAGAAAGTAAAAGTAGCACCTTGAAGAACATTTTTACCACCTGTTTTTTTCCAAAGCTAACTGAACCTTGTGCTATATTAATGTAATAATAAAATAAGATTAGTAAATGAAATACAACCTATTTATTTCTAATAAAGGAACTCAGTTTGAATCAACTAAGTAGAAAATGAAGGAAAATAAAACATGTGTATTTTCTGTTGCCTACATTGTAGAGGGTGACTTTGCCTCTAAACAAGAACATGAGCAGGGAAGAGGTTAAAGTGGGATTGAGCAGGTGGGAACCCTAAAATCACCTGTAGTGGCTCAGCGTGCACTAACCTGCAGAGGATCTTCATGCAGTCTTTAAATAACACAGTTAATCTGCCTCAGATTGTTTTGCAGCATCTTTCAGTGTATGAAAAAACATAATGTCACATGTACAGACCCAATGTCTGATTTAAACACATGAGGACTTACATGTAAGCTTTACATTTCCAGTTTATTAAATCCCACTGAGCAGTCCTTCCCTTTAAATCTAACCTGTCTTCTTCCTCTCCTGTCCTGTGTGTCTTATCTTTCTCCATCTCTGAGTGAAGTTAGCTCTCTTTCTTTTCTCTCCCTGTGATGTACAGCAGCTGGACCTTTAGCCATCAACACACTTTTTTATTGTCAGTTTGTGTGTTTGCTGATGTTTTTTGAGCTGATACAAATGCTGCATTTGAAATTACCTGCCACTTAAAAAATATGAATCCATTTATTCTTGCTCATCTTCTGTATTGCTAGCTGGATGCTGAAGTACCGTGACTGCAACTTATGAGCACCTGCAGTGGTTCAGGTGTTGTGCCAAAAAAGAACATTGGTCCACTTTAACTCTTGACTATGTTTTGCACACAGTTTTGCCTCTTTCATCTCTTTTTATGTTTCATACCCTGGTGATTAGTGCACGATCAGGATTGCCTTTCATGTGTTACAGTTTAGGTTCAAATCAGTTTGATGTTTGATGCCTGCAGCGATAAAATTACTCTCCTCAAATGGCTTAAACCAAAAGTAATAAGCCTGTTTTGAAGGTGTAAGGACTAGAAAATACAGATATGTGTAGGGAGTAAAAGTTTTAAAGAAATCCTGAGGCTGCAATCAGACTCTGACATTTTCCTTCACTGAACCAGGCTGGTAACTGTTACGTTGATTTATTATCATTGAATAAATTAGAAAATTATAGAAATATATAATAGGGAACAGCAATAGGAAATATAAAAAAGGAGTGATCTGGTAAATATTTATATATTATATATGTATACATTTTTATATCTGTGTACAATCAGGAGGGATGGGCATGATTTTAGTGTTTTTAAAAAGTCATGAATTATTTTTAACACCAGGTTGGATGTAATGTGTTAGAACTACCAGCAGGTGGGGATAAGAGACCTTTAAGGTGTTTGGTGCCACACTCCACCTTCAGGTTTAAAACTAGTGTTAATGGAGGGAGTTTGAAGGTTCAGTTTGTTCCACGACTGCATTCCACTCACTGCCTCTGTTTGTATCTCTGTCACTGCAGGACCAACATGGAGCGAGAAGTCAGTGCTCTCAGGAGGCCGACAAGCCTCACAGAAGAAAGGGAGAGAAAACATACACCTGTGACGAGTGTGGGAAGGATTTTACTGGGAAGGCTTCACTAAAACATCATCAGGTCATCCACACTGGAGAGAGACCGTTCAGCTGTGACTTGTGTGGAAAGACTTTTTCCTTGAAGGGTCACCTAAAAAGACACCAACTCATCCACAGTGGAGTTAAAGCGTACAGCTGTGATCAGTGTGGCAGAGCTTTTACTCAAAGTGGTAGCTTACAGAATCATCTAGTTACCCACTCTGGAATTAAGGCATACAGCTGTGACATCTGTGGAAAAACTTTCAGCCAGAGCGGGAACCGAAATATACACCTACGCATTCACACCAGACATGATGTGTACTGCTGTGAACAGTGTGGCAAATACTTTGCTACAGACACACAGTTAAAACGACACATGTTTACCCACACTGAGGAGAGACCTTATAAATGTGACCTGTGTGAGAAGACTTTTAAATCTCCACGTTACCTGAGCCTACACCAACAGATCCACACCAGAAAGAGACTCTACAAGTGCAGTTACTGTGAGGTATGTATTTATATTGTTATCTTGTCATTTTAGCCTGACTGTTTGGAACAACTCTGCTCATTAAACTGTGTTAGCATGTTAGCAATTCTACTGCATGGAAAAGCAGCTCTGAGTGATTATTCAGATTTTCATGTCAGTTATGATTTTAGTATTACTGTAGTATTATGGTGGTAGTATTGTAGTTATTGCAGCCCAGTAAACTGAGTGTGCTAACTGAAACAGTCAAATGTAATTGGACGTCTGCAGAGATGCTCTTTATTTCAGGCGACGTTCAGAATAAAAGTGTTGAAGTACTGACTTACACTGTCTTTGTATCTTTGTTTAGAAGCAGAGCGACACATATGGATCCAGTTCTCAACCCTGTCATCACTGTGGTGGTGGTAAAGACTTTCGTTGTGACCTCTGTGGAAAAACTTTCAGCCATGAAATGAGCTTAAAAACGCATCAACGTAAACACACAGGAGACAAACTGAAATACTGCAAAGAATGTGGGAGAAGCTTCACCACATCACAAAACTTAAAACGACATGAACTGATTCACAGTGGGGTTAAAAAGCACCTGTGTGACCAGTGTGGGTCATCCTTCACCTCTGCAGGTGAGCTTAAAAGACACAAACGGGTCCACACAGGAGAGAAACCATACAAGTGCAGACACTGTGACAAAAGCTTCTCAGATTCAGGTAATCGTAACAAGCATCAAGGTACACACATGAAAGGAAACTACAGCTGTGACCAGTGTGACAAGAGCTTCAGGAATCTCAGTTCATACTCCGAACACAAACGATCCCACATTACTAATAAACTGTTTCACTGTTACCAATGTGCCAAAACATTCACCTCATTGTCTGCTCTGTGCAAACATCAGCGTGATCACTCAGGGCTGAAATCACTCCCATCACTGGATCACAGTGAATCTGAAGAGACATAAAGATCATCTGGTTTCAGTGTCAGACTCAAAAAGCTTGAGATCAGGCTCCACAGAGTTCAGATAGAATCATTTAAACTTGTGTTGAATTGAACTGGTTGCTGGGCTGAACTTCTACATAATACAGATTTATATGGGATCTTATTTTCTGTCATTTTACTGAGTCAGTTTTGTCCTTTTTTCTCTGTCCTGGTTTTGCTCGTCTGTAAATAATTGAAACTCAGTCAAATAGTTCATTGTTCTCCAGCAAAACGTTTTGGAAACTCATGTTTAACCTTTAAAACTCTGACATGTTTTAGCACACAAGGCTTCATTGGGGAGTTCACTCATGATTGGACCATGAGAATAAAGGTTTTTAGTTCTTTCAAAGAGAGTCTTGGAGGTGTTTGATGTTTTAGTTTTTTCTGAAACCACCTGAAAGAAAAACAATTTTTCTTGCTTTATGTAGTGTGGAAGTTTTTAATGTTTCTTTCATCTGTGATGTTCTTGAATGTGTTCACATGAAGATGGTACAAATAAACTGTCCTTTTAGCTTTAGCTCCTAATTTATTCATTATTTATGGATGTAGCACAGCAGCAGTTTCTTGATTAACACATGGAGGGCTCGGGATCTGATGGTAAATGATGTTTTGTGTCCTTGTACACATCATACAGCTCAGCTGTTCCACAGATGTCAGGTTTACACAGTGGGATGGTTTGTAAGAACGCAGCTCTCCTGTGGATAAATCATTACTCTTAGCCTCAGGACCTCACACAGTCCCAGCAGGTTCGGTCAGAAGATTTATCCCTTATACCAAAACTTCACTGAGTCTCCTTTGCTGTGCTGTTTTCACAAAGAAACGCAAAGTGAAGACCTGCACTTACAATGTTTTAATTAGGTTAGCAGATTCAGTGGACTTTGATCAGTTTTTTTAACAATATCTTTTAATTATTTTTTTTCATTTTCACAAATAGTACACAATTACATAACATAATAAAGTGTTAATAAATAAAGTTCAGAACAATAAAAAAACAACCAAAAAAAACACACCAAACAATCCAAAAACAAAGCAACAACAAAAACAAACAAACAGACTGAGAACTAAGCACAAAACAAAACACCAGCTCAGATCCATGCAATCAATCAATTAATCAAGTATACAATACAGTACAATACCTGTGATCCCAGTACGACGCAGTTTGAACATTCATTGCTTAAAACCTACATCGAACATCCCTGGTTTAAAGTCAACGTTATTCACAATAGGGGTGAACATAGATGTTAACTTCAACCTTCCCGTCAACATACTGACCACCAGGCCTAAAGTGTATTAAGTGTGATTTGATTTTCACAGCTTGAACTAATATCTTCAAAGTTCTTAAAGAACAGTAAGACCCTTAATGGATACTTGTCAGCGGTTGTGTGGAGGCGAGGAAGAGACGACCCAAACGCAGGACTCACTGTGCAGGGTGATAATGATTTATTGGAATGAGTGGATAGACAGAGCAGGAACGAAAGGACCAACTGACTGAAAGACTGAATGGCTGGCTGAACTGAACACAGGCGGGAACGACAACATAACATCAACAATGACACGACAAGGAACAGGTGGAAACTGAGGGTTTAAATACACTGGCTAATGATAACGATTAGGGACCAGTGAGAACACAGCTGATCATAATAGAACTAATAACACACAGGAAGCAAACATGAAAACAGGAAATGTGAACAGGTGAATGAACTGAACATGAAACAACTGAAAACACTGACTGGGTGAACACCCAGGAACCCTGACAATACTTTAAAAGAGAAGTTTCAATCCCCAACCAGATAGAGTGTGAGTTATTTGTGACCCAGTCATGAATATAGCACATGTGAGTACTCAATTGATATGTTCTAATATTTGGTAAATCTAGACCCCCTACTGAACCTGGGAGCTGTAGTGTAGCCATCATACGTTTGGTCTGCGTTTGCTCCATATAAAAGACCTTAGCCAGCTGTTCAGATCCTTCATCACCGTATTTGAAAATATAACTGGAATCATTTGAACAGGACAACAGTCGAGGCAAAATATTCATCTTAACCAAAGCTATACATCCTAGCCAGGTAACGGGTAGGGAATTCCATCTCTCCAAATCCTGCTTTACCTTCTCGAACAGAGGGACAAAATTTGCTTTATACATTTGTTTAAATTTTGGAGTTATAAATATCCCTAAGTATACATATATCCCTAAGGCGACCACTTGAAGGGGAAAGAAAACAGTCCAGTTGGCACTGAATTAAGGCTGCCAATTGGCATAGCCTTCAAATTTACTTTATAACCAGAAAATTGACTAAATGTATCAATAATGTTAAGTAAAGCCGGTATTGATGTCTCTGGATCAGAAATAAATATTAAAACATTATCTGCATATAAACTGATCTTATGCTCATAATCAATTTGCAAGCCCCGTTGTTACGCCCCAGTCTAGGGGTACAGGAACGTAGCATAAGAGTTAAAAAAGGAAGTGACCCGGCCCTGGTCCCCAAAACCATACACAGAAAAAACAATTTCTTAAGTGAACGGTGGTTTATTTATCTACACTGAAAACTAAGCTCCGGGGTAAACAAAGGCCAAAATAACAAACAAAACAAGCTAAGTCAGGAGAAGAGGTGCCATCTAAAACCCTATGTGAAACAAAAAACAAACAAAAGACAAAGGCTACACCTAACTCCCTAACTGAAATAAACAGGAGAAAACAGTAGTGATGTGTCTTGTGTCTCGAAGCTTCGAAGCGTGTGTCGGGTAATCTCGGGGGAGTTTTTGTGAAGTGCGTATAGAGACTCGCTTTGATTACGTATGCAGTGACGTTCGAGGCCTCGCGGGCAGTCCGTACCACGTGACTGATTTAGAAACTGGCTCGCCGGTTTGTGCCAGATTCGAAATAAAATGGGCAGCAAAACACAGCTGATTTCCCCATCACACTGTGTTGTTGAATTGGATTACGTACGTGCTACATAGTTACTTGAGCATTTCTTCTTCGATGGAACCAGCAAGGAAGAGTTTTTTTTCTCTTCTAATAAAGTATGCACACAGTAATAAATATCACAAATGATAAGTACCATAATATAAATAACCAACACTACACATCCTATAATCTGATTTCTTTCTTTTAGTTTATTAAAAAGTGAAGTGCCACACACTACTTTGTGTCATTATCCTGATGTACATAAGCATGATTACACAGTTACACAATCATACCAAAACTCTGTGTTGATAGTTTCCACTTTGTCTTTTCTATCAGACATACTGAGACAATATTCGTGATAAATAACCATGAAAACAATTTATTTATTCAGTTTAGAGGTTTACACATCACATCATTATAATCAAAGAGCCTGTTTCACTTGAATCGTCCACTTGATGGCGGAATAGAGCAAATGAAATCACAATGTTTCAAACCATGAGTCGACCAAATGGATGGAAAGCTTCAGTTCATCAAGAGGCTTCATCTCACTATCACTAGAAAACAGTACAAGGAAAATAATAAGGCAGCTCACCCCTTCTGTTTCAGTGTCTATTTACAATGTGCTAGTTACAATTGAAGACTAATTTACACACTATATACAAGCTCAGTAATTCACGAGAATCACAAGCATGAGGCCAGGGTCAGGTCTGCTGCTGCTGTCAGTGGCTGGCCCAGCAACAACTGCTGATGAGGGATTTTGAAAAGAGCCACATGATCAGGGACCAATCAGCCGCTGCCAGCTCTCCAATCAGGAAGGACTTGTGGAGTCTTAAAGACACAGCACAACAAAAGTACACAGCCGGCCCAGGGCCGTAACATTGTACATCAGGTGCCCTCCTTATAGCCTTGGCTAACGGTTCAATGGCAATAGCAAAAAAAAAAAAAAGGTGACAGGGGGCAGCCTTGCCTCGTTCCTCTAAACAATGGGAAACTATCTGATTTCAGTCCATTAGTCAAAATGGACGCCAGAGGAGTATCATACAAAATCTTTACCCACTTAATGAAATTATTAACAAGACTGAATTTATTTGAATTGTAAAATAAGTATGTCCATTCTATCCGGTCAAAAGCTTTTTCAGCTTCCAGAGAAACAACCAAACCACTCATGTTCCTTTGCTGAGAAGGTGCCTGACATTATTACGGGAATTACTGCCTTTTATAAAGCCTGTTTGATCTTCTTTAATAATTATAGGCAAGAGAATTTTGAGTCGCGTAGCTATTTTAGAAAGTATCTTCCAGTCCACATTTAGAAGAGCTATCGGTCTATAAGAGGAATAAGACTCTGCGCACTATTAGCTTCCCTTAGAGTCTGAGGTAATCTATTATTCAAGAATGAATAATTATATTGACTAATGGATCTATTAACAGCTCACTGAATTCTTTATAAAATTTACTATTAAATAATGGATTGCAATGAATAACAATGGATTGCATTTATATAGCACTTTTCGGGGCCCTCAAAGCACCATCAGGTCCTTGGGCATTTCTGTTTTTATAGCGTTTAGTACTTCCTCTCTAGAAATGGGAGCATTGAGGGTGGTCTGTTGTTTTGTTGGTATGGTAGAGAGATCGAGCTGGGAGAAGAAATCCTCCATTAATTCCAGTGCGTCAATTGGTTGTTCAGATGCATGAATCGGTCTTTCTGACTTCTCTAATTGTATTGTCTCAATTTTGACAACTGCAATGCCTGAAACATGTTTTTGCTTAATATCCTTTGTAGCATGAGTTGTACAGCCATAATTTATGGCTCAGTGTGAAGAGCACATTTGCAGTCTGCTGGCAGTCTGGGGACGGCCCATCTACCTGCCCAGAGCTCTGGTGTTGATGAAGGCAGCGTACAGCGTATGTGGTCCAGCTGCTCTGTGGACATGACCACTGACAGTCCAGGGCATTGTTGTTTGTAGACGTGTGCAGTGTAATTTTTCTTTTATAGATTTAAAACTTCAACAGTATCAATATATAGTACCTCTATAACAGCAGGTGTTTCAAAGACTTTTCCATGTCACCTTTTGTTTTAAGTCTCAGACAGAAAGGTAATTGTTGTGTTTAAATGCCTTGTGAGTGTTTATTTTATTTTTTATTTTTAGGCCTGCTCACACTTGAGTCGGGCCGCTGTGTTTGGAACACAGCTGAGCCTGAGTATGTGTGTGTGAGAGAGAGACGGAGCTTCATCTCTAAGTTCTCATTCTTCTGTGTTTCTGAGGAACTGTGCGAGGTTTGTTAATACCAGTTTTTGGCCTCGTAGTACTCGTTGGATTGACCTCACTGCCCATATGGAAAAGTAATAGTAAAAACTTATAAAAGACTTGCATAAAATGTGGCCTACTTCATATAGTAAATCATATAAGGCTTATATGATTTACTCATGAAAGTGGCTACTTTCTCATTACTTTCATATATTGTTTTAGTAAGTATCAAAAACATACAAAGTTTCATTTATATAATTTTTCCACACAAGACAGATACAAACTTTATAAGATTTATATATATCCTTTCCATATGGGTGAGAACGACAGGAAAATCAGGGGAACGCATTGTATATTTACAATATTCTAGAATGACTTGTGAAGCTGTTTATAAGAAAGTGTGACGTCAAAGGTTCAAACAATTGCGCTTAAAGACAAATTCTTTAAATTCTTTAAATGTGTCATTCATTTGCTTTAGGAGGAAATTAATTAGGATGATAAGGAAAAACCCAGAAATCACCAGGGCTCAAATCTGCCAATCTACAGTGAGGAACCACAGCCAATACTAAAGATGTCCAGGTAAAGAGTAGAGCTAATGTAGAGCCTTGAAATTGCCATATTTCTAATGGCCACCAGAGAGCAAACCATCTGGTTGACAAAAGTCTTCCTGTTGTATAGACGTTCCTAATTTAATACTGAGTAGAACAAAACAGTAGAACAAACTGTGTAAACACTCAGAGTCAGAAAGGACGATTCCCCATCGAAGCTTTCTGGCTAATGACTTCACTTATCACAGCCTGTTTCAACACACCGCGATGGCTGAAGTGATGATGCTTCATAATGAGTCTCGAAACCAGTAGATCAGCGGTCCCCAACCTTTTTTGCGCCACGAACCGGTTTATGCCCGACAATATTTTCATGGACCGACCTTTAAGGTGTTGTGGATAAATACAACAAAATAAGTACAGAAAAAAATAAAATTTATTCATAACAAACGTGAAAAGACCAAGGAAAACGAGTAAACGATAAAAACAATAACAAAATAACGCTGAAAACCGATAAAAACCCTGAAAACTATACATTTCACACCTGAGCCTCAACTCTCGCGGCCCGGTACCAAACGACTCACGGACCGGTACTGGTCCGAGGCCCGGGGGTTGGGGACCGCTGCAGTAGATGACATCACAGTCATGGCATATCTATTAATACTGTCTATGGCCCTTCCACCTGCTTTTTAAAAACATACCTTTTCCCTGAGTTCAAACACTTAATAAAGTTTGGAAATAAATCATCACGTACTTTGTACATGATCAGTGTGGTAGTGAAGATGACTAAATGGTAATCTTACGTGTGCAATTTAAGGTCTGTACCTGTTGACAGTTACTAAGTGTAGAAGCAGTTTCTCTGACACCCACTCATTAAACGCTATTAAAGACAAAGTCACAGGGAAAGTCCTTTTAAATGTGGCCACAGAAGCTGATCACCCAGTAATGTCACTGTTTTATTCTGAGAATTTAGATGTGGGAGGTGCAAACCACTAATAAAATCAACACCCACCGGTCAACAGGAACGAAACTGGTGGAAGATCACGTCACAGAGAGTCCCCGTGCTCAGCCAATGGAAATCCTTTCCACAGACCGAGGGAACATTTATCAATAAAACATATTAAAATACTTCTCTGTATGTAATAAACTAACTAACTTTACCTTTCCTGTCACTATTAAACAAAGTAATGCAAGTTTCCAACAATTCATTCATTCAAACAGATGCATTTAATTCTCCATGTGTTTATTAGAGATGTGCGGGAATACTCAACAATCCATTTGAACACTGCTGCCCTCAGCTGTCAGCTCTGGAAATATCGCCTCCAATAATACACAAAACTGTGTTATTGGAAGACTGTGAAAAAGTATCAAAAATAAAAATAATAATTAGTAAAATGTTTCCCTTCAGTGTTAAATGGATTGATATTACAGCAGCTTATGTTTAAGGTTAAACTCATATACTTGTGTTTCATGTCCAACATAATATTTAATAAATCATCTGTTTGTAGTAGCTGTGGTCTGAGGATCTATGATTCTACTACTGCTGTTAGTAATGTTAATACTACTACTATAAAATGTTGATGCTTGTGGGATGACTGTTCATAAATTTCCAGTTTATAGTACATATTATCAGGTTTAAACCCATTACAGACACATTAAGCTGTTCAACAAACCTCAACATGAGGAAGGAAGCTGCACGCCACAGCAGTCTGTGGTTGTCGTGTTTCCATCAGTGTTTATTTTTGTGTAAATACATCATCAAACAGCCCCTAATTCAGTGACAAGCTACAGTATATAAGATGAGCCGCTGTCACACTTTGACAAGTTCATCAGCTGGTAACAAACCTGTTCACAGCTCAGATCCAGACTCAGATTTGGTGCCTTTCAGCATCTCAACATGTGTTCGAGTCTCTCCACCAGCCGCCTGATTCTTCTGATCTCCCTGAGTGTGGTGATGCTCATCTCTGTATCAGGTACAGTTTTTATTTCTCTGTTCTCAAAGTTCAGTAACAACAGCTAAGAGATCAGCAAATTATTTATACAACATGTGAGAATTCAGCTTATTTCAGTCTCCATGATATCTGAAAGGGTCTGAAGAATAATGACAATGTGTGTGATTATGTGCTGCAGGGGCTGACCATGTGGGAAAAACCTGCTATAAAAAATATTCTAACAGTGGTGTACACATGTCTACACCTAAATGGGCAAAAAACATCATCAGCTGCTTTGAGGACAACAGACATGGCTGCCTGCCTGGCTATGAGTAAGTAGAACTTCTAAATTCACTTAAACCAAATAAAATGTAGAAATTAATTTTTGACTAAAAATCCACAAACACAACAATGAAAATGAGATTTGCACTGAAACCTTGATGTAGCAGATAAATGTTCCCCTCTCTAACATACAGCACTACTGTTTGCTCTGTGATTGTTTCTAACTTGGTGACGTTGGGGAATCTGTGAGTTTGTGCTTATGAGCTTGGAGGAAACCTGAGCTGTTCTCTCACAGCATAATGCAAAATGGACACTGCACATGTTCAGTTAACAATAAAGTGAAAATGTCGAATCCTTTAATTTGTCTTCCTCTCTCCAAACTTTTTCTTTATTCTTCTGTTTTTTTCTTCCAGGGTCAAAACACATGCAGGAAGAAGATTGTTCCTCAGACCAAACACCGAGTGGCTTAAAAGGAAAATAAATGAGGTGAGAAACAAAATATTAATAAAAATGAGGACACAAATTTTAGAAAAACCAAGAGTGACTTTCTATCAAAAGTGTGAAGATTATAATATAGGTCATAAAAAGACACTGTGTATATCTGTCTAATGGTGCTTCTTCTTTTTCTTTTCATGTCACCTTCTCTCTTTCACCACCACAGAAAACTCTGCTGTGTCCTCCAGTGATTCCTAAATGATGATGATGAAAACGATGAAGCAAAAGCTGCAGGAAACAAGACCCTTGTATTTTTGCTCATTTGTTAATTCACACTTTTACAGAAATATTTATTAAGAAATGTTGACTTTTCTCATTAATTATTGATAGCGCTTTAAACAACATTTTTTATAATTGTTACAAATTTTATTAAGTATGAATGTTTGAAGTTTTCTTATTCTGTCTTCAATTTAAGAACAAAGATAAATGAATAAAAAAGTTTTTGAAATCAGATTTTTTTAATGGTCTGTGTGATTAATTATTATTTGCTGTAGGTGTTATAACTGACAACAAAATACTTATTGTTGTGATTATTTCATGATGACGTTATGATCACAGGACACCAGGAGGCAGCATTTAACCGATATGGCAGAAGTAAAAGTGAACATTCAGAAATAACTTGAAAAGTTATTCACAAATACATATTTTATTCATACTGATTAAGACACTCATACCTCCCTCTCCTCAGCCACCTCCTCCAGCTCCTTTAGGGAAACACTGAGGCGTTCCCAAGTCAGCCAAGAAACATACGTCTTTGTCCTTCCTTAGATTGCAGATAATTAACTCCACTCCTCACATCTTAGTCCCTCCCACTACAGATGACAGCAGAGGAGGTATCACTATAGATTTAACAGGATCTTAACAGTCACCTTTGAAACTTTTGTCAAAGTGGTGTCAGTGTAAGAAAGAATAATGTGATGTCAAACCTATTTGTTTGAGTCACAGGAACAGAAATAGTGAGATCAGCTTAAATAACTGAAGCTATTGATCTTTAAAGAGTCCTCCTTCTATTATTGTTATATCTAGCAGAGCCAAAGAGCCTAATATTTTAGGCCATGTATTGTGTCTCTGCTTTTAGGACAACAAACAGGTATGATTCAGTGATCTTGAATCACTGAGAGACAAAATATAAAAATGTAATTACTGTAATTACCACCCTGCTAATTAATCTTGCTAGTGTCATCCTTCAGTTGTTTCAAATCTCTCGTCTCCTGCTTGAACGGACTCAAACTCCATCATCTTGACCTTGGGCCACTCTAACCACTGTGCTCATGCAGCTGCAGACTGCCACCAACTGTAGTCCAGGACAGTGGATCTGAGACTTATTAGTGAGGCAGCACACTCTAGAATTATTCCATATATATATATATATATATATATATATATATATATATATATATATATATATATATATATATATATATATATATATATATATGGCGAGAGAGGGAGAGAGAGAGAGAGAGAAAGAGAGAGAGAGAGAGAGAGAGATGTTCCCTCGGTCTGTGGCAGGGCTTTTCCACAGACCGAGCACAGGGACTCTCTGTGACGTGATCAGTTTCGTTCATGTTAACCTGCGGGTGTTGATTTTATTAGTGGTTTGCACCTCCTACATCTAACTTTATGGGGGTTTCCTTTCAACAGCCATCTGCAATTAATGGGTGACCCAGTTTTGTGGTCAAATCTGAAAGTACTTTCCTCTATGACTTTTGTTTTTAACAGCTTTTAACGAGTGGTCACCACAAAAACCACCTCTATTCTTTGTCATTTTCAACAAATATACACCATAATTTACATGCTTAAGATTACTTTTTTTTTTTTTAGTAATCTTTAATACGCCACTGATCACATACAAAATACATGATGATCCATTTCAAAACTGTATTAATAAATCATTTGAACTCAGGGGAAAATGTATGTTTAAAAAGCAGGTGGAAGGGTCATAAACATTCACACTACATTCAGTCATTCACCCATTCACACAAACATTCAAACACTGGTGATGGCAGCTACATTGTAGCCACAGCTGCCCTGGGGTGCACTGACAGAGGCGAGGCTGCCGGACACTGGCGCCACCGGGCCCTCTGACCACCACCAGTAGGCAAACATGGGGTTAGTATCTTGCCCAAGGATATTTGGCATGCAGCCAGGAGGCAGCCTGGGATCGAACCGACCTTCTGATTAGTGGCTGACCTGCTCTGCCACCTGAGCTACAGCCACCCCAAAACAGTGTTGTGACACTGTATTAAGTGACAATGACGTACACTGTCTTGTTGGAATATATGATTTCTATACATTTTACATCAGATAAAAACTTTGTTTATGAGATTCAGATAACTACTTAATAAAAGCGAGATATTATAAATGAGAATCAGAAAGTTGTTTTTTTTTCGTGCTACACCTAAACTTGTTTTATATCTGACCCAGATAGACTGCAGGTCATAACTTCTTACCTGAAGCTCAGTTCAGTTCAGCCGCCTCGAGTCTCTCCTCCTCCTGCCTCACCTTTCCCTCATTCACCCGCTGGCCTCTGTGGAAGCTCCGCCACAGACACCACCAAACAATTCGGTAATTTTTTCACATCGGCCACCATCTGGCCAATCCACCACCTTTCATTGTTTATGCCGTTACAAAAACAACAAAACCATCGGCTTGTAAATCACCATTGGGCTCACCGGATAAATGCACAGAACAAGCGCTCACAAAACAGCAGTTCGGGGATGATACATGGGTTCTCTGTTGGAATATAGGAAAACCCAGATCCATGAATCCATGAATCATTGATCTTACTCCTTCAGTCAATACTCAATACTATGGCCCCAACTTGTGGCCATAGGTTAGGGCAGGAACATAGAACTCCGCTCTCTCCTTTGGATCAATCGGATCCCAACTACACTTCACTTTCCTCTCTCCCTATCTTGCTCTTTTTTTCTGGTGTAGTGTGCACTCTGGTAAATGATTTTATGTTTTTAAGGCTTTAATTGGCTAGAAGGCATGACACGCTGTGCTCTTACATGCTTTATAGATTTTTAAAATTCATTTTAAACAGCAGTTTTCATGACAGCTCTTTGCAGCTGGTGTTGTCTTACGGACAGAAAACTGACGGCCTGATTTACTCTGTAAAATATACTTTTAAATGATCTCTGTCTGTAGTCACTGAACATGTAACTTTAACTGTAGGGTGGTGTCCTGAAAGGAACCAACCTAAAAAAGGATAGACAATAAGAAAATCCCTTTCATTGGAGGCTTTGCTACAACCACACAGTCAAGCTCTGAATGACGCTGTTCAAAGCTAAAAATGTGGATCTGAAAAACCCTTCGATGATAACTCCTATTTGGTGAAGAAATAGGTCAAAGTTCAAGGCCTGGACCACTTTGACCAGCACTTAGTCGTTGATCTAAAACGAGTACATGCATGGATTGCACATCAGCCACAATTTATCAATCTAGCTATGAGCGCAATAACGAGTAAGAGGTGATGATGGCAGCATGTGGCCAGTTTGAAGAAAGGAGAAGAAAACAACAAACGTGAACATATAAAGACATGAAGAACACACAGTGGGAGTGTTTGTTGGTGTTCATCATTTCCTCAGAATAGCCTGCTCAATTTCCACATTTCCTCTTTTTGTGACAAACTACAGTATATAAGATCACACAAGCGTCAGCCTAACAAACTTGCTTACAGCACTGATCCAGAGTCAGATTTGGCGCCTTTCAGCTCGTGAAGATGTGTCCGACTCTCTCCATCAGCCGCTGGATTTTCCTGCTCTGTCTGCCTGTCGTGATGCTCGTCTCTCTGCAGAAAGGTACAGCTCTTCTTTTAATGGGGTTTGCAGTGTTTTCACTATATAGAAGAAAACACTATCTTTATTGTATCTCAAACTTTAATACAACCAGAGAGATGTTTAATGTTGTTTCGACAGTTTTATTTTGAGTGCAAACAACCTCAATAAAGCAATCCAATCAGTAAAGCGTAAATGTACTTTTAGAGGTTAAATCTCATGTTTTTCAGCGAGTGAGATCCTCTTAAGAGAAACCTGATTGCTGTTTGCTTAGTTGTAATATTTTTTTATTGGATAACAGAAACTAGGGGTCATGTAAAGGATCTAGAGCCCACTTTCTTTTTCTTTTAAGCAAATTTCTTGAATGAAAGGAATAATTTAATGTCAAAATTAAGAGAAAAATATCAATGTCTTTCAGTAACATTTAATAATCATGAATAATAACAGTATTCCTAATATTTGTTGAGTTCATTCCATTCTTACAATAACACTTATGTCATGTCATGCTAATTAAGCTCATTGTGGTTCTCTTTTCGTGCAGCCCATTCCTCAGCTCAGAGTTTGGGTTTGCCGTGCTGCCACAAGGTCACCACCCAGGAAGTAAAGACAATCCAAAGTTGCTTTGAACAAAAACCACGCTATGGCTGCAGGCAACACGCCTTCCTGTGAGCAAGCCTACATTTAAACACAACTCAGAAATTTTCCATGTTAACAACGAGTACATTATACATGTCGCACTGAGACACTGATGTAACAACATGTTTCACTTGTTTGTGTTTCTGCTTTTAGCATCGTCAACAAGCGGCATAAAAATAACATATGGTGCATTGATCCAAATTCTGAGTGGCTCAAAGACAAAATAGAGAAGGTGAGTCAAACGTGACATTGCTCAAAGTGACTCTTCTGCAAACAAGTAAGATTACTGGATTAAGTTCCACTAAAGGAAACACCTGACTAAACTAAGTTGCCAAACGTCCATCTTCCATCATAGTCAGCACGATATGTTGACTACAGTGAATTTATCACTGGAAAATCCTCTCCCGTCTAGTTTAGTCACTGCGTCTTTCAGCTGCCTCAAATCTATTATCTCACGGTTGAATGAACTCCAGCTCCATCATCTCAAACTGTGCCTGGTGACAGCAGACTTTCTTTTCTGGAAATCCACTGTGAGCTACTGGTTTGGGCCGCTCTGACCAGGACCTGCAGGAGAGCTGGTGTCACTATGCACACGAGGTTGGCGACTGTCACCAACTGTATCCCAGGATGGTGGTGGTGGAGTTACACTATGGAATTAGGAACTAACTAACAAGGCAGCTGATTACTGCTGTTACGTCTTGTCACAAAATGTTTACAACATTATTGGTTAATTTATAAGAGGATTTTTTTATATTAAAGTACATATTTTTAATTTAAAGCTTTTATTACCCACTTGACTGTGGGTCAGTAAAAGCACTCCACTTATGTAAAAGAGTACGTAGTGACTGTTGTGCTGAGCAATCATTGGGTGTCATTAGCCATTTCATAATAAATCTGCACACCCACACTTTCCAACACACTGTTTCTTTCTCTAAGATATATGAGCTATTTTTAGATTTGGCAGTGGTTCATCCAGTGAAGTCAGTGTTTTATAAAGAGACATGGGATGAAAGGAAACCTCTAAAAATGTAGGAGGGGGAAGCCACTCATTAGCCTCTGCTGGTGTGAAACTGATGGATGATAATGTCAGACTCCCACTGTGAAGTAACGTGGAAAGACAAAACTATAGATCAGCCTAACAGACAGCAATAATAAAATATTTCTAACTGTAAATATTTCTCTGTTTTCTTCTCCACAGGGAAAACTGAAATGTCCTCCGGTGATAAGTGTATGAAGCAACAATGAGACCACAAAACATCAGAGCAAAGAAGCTGCTGACAACATTTTGTACTTATTTAATTGTAATTATTTTTACAGATGTATTTATTTATTATGTAAGTTATTATTTTAGCCTTTAAGCCATCAACATCATTCCTAATTTGTTGTAGATGACAGTAATAAAAGTTGTTCTTTGTGACTCTAAATAAATATGGATCATGTTTAAAGTAAAATCTAATGCAGTTTGGTGATTTTTTTCTTGGCGGCAGTGCAGAGAAATTTCTGTTCTGACTCAGTGTCACATTTCTTTCAAATTGTTAACATGTAAAATATAACAGGTAGAAATCAGTTCATAACAAAGCTGAGGCAAAACCATCATTTTTATTAATCCTTACAAATAATATTAACGAAAGGTTGATAATGAAGGAACTTTCACGTAAGAGGAAACTGAGGAAAAGTGTTGCTTTGGATCATGTACATTATGTGCATTTATGAGGACACTGGAACATCAACCCTGTATCTGTATAGGGTGACCTGATGTCCCTCTTTAAGTGCAGCTCCACAACAATGTCCCCCTGTCCCACATTTTGACCGACTCTGCTGGACATGCACTTTCATAAGGTCTGGCTTTAGTCAGTGCAACTGAATGGAAACATTTCTTATACTTAAATGAAGTTTAGCCTGTCTAATTCTATACCCACAGATACTCACAGGGAAAGTCACGAAAGTCACACGCTGTGCAGATTTTGGTAAATATGATGGAAATGAACACAAAGAAAATGATGCAGCAATATACTCTGAGAAACTGAGGGAAAATATGATGTGACGTGACATTATTTGTAAGTCATACTTGGCTAAAAATTGCTAAAATATGCAGAAATGACTAAAAAAGGCATGTTGATCTATGGATACATCATTACTGAAACCCAAAGACTGTTACCAGGCAGAACAGCTGAATAAAATACAGCCTATTGTGTGAGATCATAACAACAAAGTTTAGCCTCCTTTTCTTCCTGTTGTATTGACTTAGCAAGTGAATTTAAAACATTGCATTAAAATATAAGATATTTGACAGCCTCCCTGCTTTGGTATTGTGCTGTTGTCCCACACAAACACTGTGTTTGTCCCACATTTAGTTTATTCATCATAATCTGAAGGCTGAACATAGAAATCCAGGAGTCAAAATTAAACCTTATGAAGGATTCATTTTACATGCCTTCATTAAATTGTATATAAAATAAGTAAATAAGTCAATAACTAAAAACTTTGAAGAGGTCAGATGGGAACCTGTTGTCAGATTTATCCAGTTTGATGTTGAATGATGGAGGCGTCACGATACCAGAGGTGTCTGTGGCTCTAAAGCTGAGGTAACATCCCGTCTTGCCAAAACGAGTCTATCACATAATGAAAATATGTGATTTTACAGTGACATCACAACAGAAGCTACATTTTCTTGCTGACCAGTCAGGTTATGGGTTTAATCTGTGTTATGCTGCTGACAAAATACACCAACATGTGATGTCCATAACTCGCATTAAAAAAATTAAATTTGTTTCTCCACTCGTTCATATGTTTTTCATCACCAGTACCGTTGCCATGGCGCTCATTGTTGTGCAAAGTCATTTCTTGTGGAAATTTCGACACATTCAGTCTTGTGTGTATTCAAGCTGTGTCATGAGATGTTTCAGAGGTGAAACATGCAAAGCTTTACAAGCTCAGATCTGCAATGATTCTATTTATAACATGTGTATTAGTAAAACCACTGTCAGTCGCGCACCTCTCATGTCAGAGCTGACATGGTCTCTGAGGTCGGTGAACTAGCTGATCAGTTATTTATAACTCCGGTGTTTCTGTCACTGCTGCAGACAGTAAGCATAGAAATACAGTGAATCATCAATACAAAGGAAAAAGAGAGTCACCTTTCTAAATTGATCATTTATTCTCAGTAACAACTTTTGACATGAACTACAGTATATAAGATCACACAAGCGTCAGCCTAACAAACTTGCTTAGAGCACTGATCCAGAGTCAGATTTGGCGCCTTTCAGCTCGTGAAGATGTGTCCGACTCTCTCCATCAGCCGCTGGATTTTCCTGCTCTGTCTGCCTGTCGTGATGCTCGTCTCTGTGCGTGATGGTTAGTACTGTTGCTTTATAGCAAGACAGTCCTGGCCTCAAATCCAGGACTGTCTTTCTGTGTGGAGTTTGCATGATCCTGGTACTCCAGCTTCCTCCCAAAGACATATATATGGTGCATGTTTCTGGTGGCCATAAAAATGGTTAATGGAAATACACCTCAATTAAACTTAAAAACATGAAAATGTTGTTGAAAAATTGATTGAAAGAAAATAGCAAAGCAAAAACCAAAATCAATTTAAAAAATTTAATGTGTATCAGTGTAGTCAAATATTTGGCTACAGCCCTGAAATGTATTCGTATGAAATTGCAGTCAGCCCAGTTGTTTTTGTTTGTATAGTTCGCGATATGGCAGCCTCGCTTCTGTCAGTCTGCCCCAGGGCAGCTGTGGCTACAACTGTAGCTTGCCTCCACCAGTGTGTGAATGTGAGAGTGAATGAATAATGGAATTGTAAAGCGCTTTGGGTGCCTTGAAAAGCGCTATATAAATCCAATCTATTATTATTATTATTATTATTGTATGTGTGGTGGTGTGAAGGAGGAAAACTGGTAAAGGTAACTAAATAGTGTTAAGGGTGCCACCTGGGGAGGGACTACACCCCAGGAGAGATTACAACAGCCAGTCTAAACGTTGTAACAGTAACAAAAGGCACACAGGCTCGTTATTAACAAGCAGAGGTTTGGCAAGTCAATTTCATAGAAGACAACTTTTTAGAGAAACTACCACCAATATTGAGCCGCAGATAAGAAAATGACTTAAATAGCAGGATTAGCAATGCCAAACCTTAGATTAAGACATTTCATTAAGACACAAACATTACTTAAAAGAATAAGGTTCGCTGCCACGTGCTGCCCTAGTTAAAAATAGCAGCTCAATAAAATAGTTAATGAAAATGGTGGAGACCGGCCACTTGGGGAGGCAACCTACAGATCGGAGTGCCCAAGGGTGCCACCAATTACTCTACCGTGCAGTCTCTCTGTAACTTAAATTGTGTGTTATACTTGTTTCCCAGTGTGTACACTCATATGCATCAGAGGGAATTTCACCACACGTCCCTAGCCCCCAACAGCAAGCGGCCGTGCCTTCACTAAAGCAAAATAAAATAAACATATAAATCAAGCAACATAAAACACAAAACAACTCAGTAAATGATAAACAGAGAAAAAGGAACAAACACACACAGGCAACCTTTAAAACGTAACAAAATATAATAAAAAGTTAAGACTAAAACACCATAAAACACACCTGAACCACCTGAACCACGGTCGCCCCGTGGTTCAGGTGGGTGAAGATGATGCTTTACCCAATACTTTGTTGAATGTTGTGTTGAGAGGACCGTCTCTAGCCAGCGATGTACAGAATATGTTACAAGCAGATGATGATTATAACACAGATTTATTTCTGGAGGAAATCATGTAAGTGCTTCAGACTAATGATGCATCTATATCTTGAGAGGAGTTGAATGTGATTGTCACAGTTGCTCATAACAGGAGTGGAGGAGGCATTTGTTTGAGACTGGACAACATGTTGTATGATGACATTTTGTCAAGAAAAGGGAAACATCTATATAATCTCCAAAGTAACGATAGTAACTTGTGCTTTTGTGCCTCGTACACTCTGTCAATGGTTGTGTGTCTGAGGATTAAAAACTACTCTATGCAAAACAGCTACACAGCAATGCAGGACTCGAACTGACCTCATGTCCCATTGTTAATCAGCAGTGCTGGTTTCAGTCATTATGTAAATGTGCTGTTTATTATGTCGGGAAACCTTCATCAGCTGAGACTGAAAAGTTCACTTGGATGAGTGAAAAAATGTTTCTCCCACTGAAAACGCTACGTCCAGATGAACAGAATCATTGTTTTGAGATTTTACCAGAAAGGCTTTAGGACCCAGGGGATTGAAGGGAGTGTAAAGCAGCGGGCGCTCACTCTTTCTCCGCGGTTCTATCACAGAGGCGTCGCAGTCAGCAGATGTGGTGTGTGGATGTTTAGACGTTGTTGGTAAGCAATATGAAACTGAAAAATAGAACTTGTATCATCCTGTGAGAATATAGCACGAGTGTGGCTCATACTGTGTGTACTTATGGAAGGAGTGCTGAAGTATAACATTTAGATAAGGCTGGTTGGCATTCAGGAGCACGCTCACAGTAAAAGAAAGATGAGGAACAAAGCAAATGTTTTGATGTTTTGGATCATGAAACTGAAAGAAGATTTGAAATGAACTGTGTGTTGTATTTTTTGCATTTAGTTTTTGTCAGTACTGACTAACAAGAAACGAACCATGCTGTGTGGCAGGTGAATCATTCAGCTTAATGTGTGAAATGTCCTGTAAAAACTGTGAACTGTAAATATATACTGGTACAGGTATGCAGCCCAAACTGTAGGATGGTCTCTGTGTGTGATATTGTCATTGTTTTTCCACTTTTCTCCCTTCTTACTTCTTTCCATTCTACTTATTTCAGTCAGGTCAATGGTCTCGGGTTTACAGTCGTGTTTTCAGTTATTTTGTTTGGCATGGTGCAATACGACAGCCGGGCAAAGTACAATCCCTGAGTGGAGGCTCAATACCTCATTGAAGTTTACCCCTGTGTTCATGAAATGATGACAGGATGCTCTGAGTTTCTCCTGTTTCCAGATGTTTAGTGCATGTAATACTTGCCTGTGTGTGACTGTGTTCATTCTATTGTGTGTTTGTGACTAAAAAAGCTTAAAGGATTCCTGTTGGTACCATTACTCTTTCTTTTCATATGAGGCTCATTTTAACTATAATTTTATTACAAATCATTTAATAAAAAAAAGTTCTGTATATATTTTCTGATATTGATCTCTTGTCTCCTTTATTCTGAATTTATTCCTGCATGATTTGAGATTGGATTCTGTATGAATAATATAAAGGGCTTAATGAGTACAATATGAAAGGACACACTAAATAACCCTGTGGATGTGGAAATAATGGGTGTTTGTTGGTCTCTTAGTAAATGATGACCTCAGAGTAGTCTACTTAAATAATGTAGTTCTTCTGTCTGTGACAAACTACAGGTCAGAATATCATTAAGTGTCACACTTTGACAAGTTCATCAAACCTGCTCACAGCTCAGATCCAGACTCAGATTTGGTGCCTTTCAGCGTCTCAACATGTGTTCGAGTCTCTCCACCAGCCGCCTGATTCTTCTGATCTCCCTGAGTGTGGTGATGCTCATCTCTGTATCAGGTACAGTTTTCATTTCTGCAGTTTCTTTTGTTGTCAAAGCTCAGTAACAACAGCTAAAAGTCTGTTTCTCAACATGGTTATAAATCTATCTGACCTTAATGTAACTTGCTAACTGTGAACTAACTGTGTGAAAAGAGACTAAAACTATCACAGACTGTAACAGAGCAGCTGTTTCTGGATAAATTTAAAATGCAACTATACATTTTATATTACTGATTAAATCCAGCTGTATTTTTGTCAGTTATGTAATTTTTCACATTACACATAATAACTGGATCAGTAAATTATTCATACAACATCTGAGAGTTGTTTATTTCATTCTCCATGATATCTGAAAGGCCCTGAAGAATAATGACAATGTGTGTAATGATGTGCTGCAGGGGCTGACCACGTGGGGACACTCTGCTATGAAAATCATTCTAACCAAAATGCAAGAACCACAAAGGTTACACCTGTATGGGCCAAAAACATCATCAGCTGCTTTAAACAAAAAAGACCATTCTGCCAACTGCCTGGCTATGAGTAAGTAGAACTTCTTCTAAATATACTTAAACCAAATAAAATGTAGAAATTAATTCTTGATTAAAAATCCACAAACACAACAATGAAAATGAGATTTGCACTGAAACCTTGATGTAGCAGATAAATGTTCCCCTCTCTAACATACAGCACTACTGTTTGCTCTGTGATTGTTTCTAATTTGGTGACGTTGGGGAATCTGTGAGTTTGTGCTTATGAGCTTGGAGGAAACCTGAGCTGTTCTCTCACAGCATAATGCAAAATGGACACTGCACATGTTCAGTTAACAATAAAGTGAAAATGTCGAATCCTTCGATTTTTCTTCCTCTCTCTAAACTTCTTTCTTTATTCTTCTATTTTTTCTTCTAGGGTCAAAACAAGCTCACAACAAGGAAATAGAACATTTTTCCTCAGACCAAACACCGAGTGGCTTAAAAGGAAAATAAATGAGGTGAGAAACAAATTATTTATAAAAATGTGGACACAAAGTTTAGAAAAACCAAAAGTGACTTTCTATCAAAAGTGTGAAGATTATAATATAGGTAATAAAAAGACACTGTGTATATCTGTCTAATGGTGCTTCTTCTTTTTCTTTTCATGTCACCTTCTCTCTTTCACCACCACAGAAAACTCTGCTGTGTCCTCCAATGTTGCCTAAATGATGATGATGGAAACGATGAAACAAAAGCTGCAGGAAACAAGACCGTAGTACTTTTTGCTCATTTATTAATTATTTTTTTCTTCTCTTTTCTTCTTCTTTTCTTTTTTCTTTGTCTTCTTTCACCAATTCTTCTTCTCTCTTTCACCACCACAGGGAACTCTGCTGCGTCCTCCAATGTTTTCAAATAAACATGTAGAAAATCGATCAGCTTAAATAACTGAAGATATTAATCTTTAATGAGTCCTCCCACTATAGTTTGTATATTCCAGCTGCACCACAGTGTTTAGAAGCAGTGACTGTCTGTCCTCTTACATGTCTCGTAGGTTTCTTAATTCACACAGTGATTTTCATAGATTTAATCTAAGTAAAGATGCTGAAAACGATGAAACAAAGTTAAAGTAAAGCAGCTGCTGGAAACATTTCTGCTCATTTATTAGTTCACACTTTGACAGAAATATTTGTTAAGAAATGTAAATTATTTTTTGCAAATTATTCATAGCGCTATAACAGTCTTGTGTTCACATATATATACACAATACAAAACAATTTTACTATATAACATGTTTAAAACCAAGAGGTACACCAAATTGCTTCACAGTAAGGAATAAACAGTAAAATTATTACACTGAACAGTAAGTCATTAAAAGAATGTAAAATAGAGAAACAAACAAAGGCATTTGTAAGTAGGGATTGAGAGAATTCATGATAATTTAGAGAAATGAGTAAAGATACGCCAGTTAGTGATTGGTGAGAATTAGCAAATATACTACAAATGTCATTAAATATGAATGTTATTCTGTCTTCAAGCTGAGAACAAAGATAAATCAATAAAAGCTTCTGAAATCAGATTTTGTTTAATGGTCTGTGTGGTTAATTATTATTTGCTGTAGGTGTTATAACTGACAACAAAATACTTATTGTTGTGATTATTTCATGATGACGTTATGATCACAGGACACCAGGAGGCAGCATTTAACCGATATGGCAGAAGTAAAAGTGAACATTCAGAAATCACTTGAAAAGTTATTCACAAATACATATTTTATTCATACTTTCATTAATGTTGCAGGAGCAGCGGACTGAGCACAGACACTCAACCGGTCCTCTCCTCAGCCACCTCCTCCAGCTCCTTTAGGGAAACACTGAGGCGCTCCCAAGTCTGCCAAGAAACATACGTCTTTGTCATTCGTTAGATTGCAGATAATTAACTCTATTCCTCACATCTTAGTCCCTCCCACTACAGATGACAGCAGAAGAGGTGAAGACGAGGCATGAGACAAGATTTAACAGATCTATTGCGGAGGTGTGGTCCCTGGCTCAGCTGCAAGGGAGAGGTAGTGCAGTGAGCTCAAGGGGGCGGTGCTGGAGAGGCTGGTGGGGCCACAGCTGGTGGCGTTTGAACTGATGACAATCTCTTTTACCTTTATAGTGAAGCGAGAGACTGGCATGAGAATGGAGAGCTGAGACCAGTGCCGAACAGACTGTGGGTCGTTATATGTGCGTGTAATTATAAAAACTGATATCCAAGAGCACAAACATTGTGTGTGTGGAAGTCCATCTTACAAGGACGTTAACAGACATCATGGAAACCTTGTTTTAAAGTGGTGTCAGTGTAAGAAAGAATAATGTGATGTCAGACATAATTGTTTGGGTCACAGGCACAGAAAGAGTGAGAAGTCTGATCAACTTAAATAACTGAAGCTATCGATCTTTAAAGAGTCTTCCTTCTATTATTGTTTGTATATCCAGCTGAGCCACAGTGTTTAGAAACTCTCTGTTCACCACATCAGACTGACTTCACTTTGATTTAAATCCTTTCTTGCCGTCTTTGAATAATGATTTTGTGCATTTTGAGGCTTAAACTGGTTTTTAGAAGCTGTGATTCTGTCCTCTTACATTATAGATTTCTTAGTTGACAGACAGCTACTTTTGAGGAATCATCGCAGTCCTTTGACTGTGTGTGGTTTAGTGTCGTCTCACAAATTGTAGCTGAAGGCCTGATTTTCTTTAAAAATATTTAAAAAAGTTAATATTCAAGGATGTTTTATAAAGAAAGAGAAACTCAAAAAGCAAAGTGCTTTCACAAAGACTTGAAAATAGTCAAAGATGGAGGCACACACCAGGATTTTGGTGGCTCTCAGTGTACTGAGAATAGCATCCTAACTGTCCCATTTTTGTCCAAAGTTTCTACTCTTTCACCTCCTTTGGCAGATGTTTCCTGCTGTTTGTATAACCAAGTCCCTTTGACCTGTGTGACTCCCACATCACTGCCAATAGGGCGCATATGGGTGCAGATACCAGAACTGAGGTTTTAGATTTTCTTAAAGCATATTTGTACATCTTTACATTTTCCTTAATACATTCATGACAATATAATTTTTGTTCACATCCCATTTTAAATGATCTTGAGTCGTGTTCTGTGTAGTTTATACATGTAGTTTTATAACTACAGCATATTTATGGCAGGTTTGAAATAAACTTCTGCATTAAAACAACATAATAGAAAAACAGCAGGAATCTCAAATATTTACTAGTAATGGTTATTGGAAGTCTGACTAATGTTCTCTGAGTTCCTTCCATTTTTATAATGTTGCTGACTAACAGAGGAGCTAATCATGATGAGTAATCTCATTGCTGACCTCTTCTTTTCTCTCTTTGTGACCAGCTGTGCAGCCTGTTCCTTCACTCATAGTTTGGGTTTGACCTGCTGTCATAAGGTCATCACCCAGGAAATAAAGACAATCAGACGCTACATTCAACAAAAAACACATTATGAGTGCAGGCAGCACGCCTTCCCGTGAGCAAGCTGCGATTTAAAGGGAAGTCAAAGATTTTCCATGTGTAATGGCGACTCCCTGTCTTTGTGGCCTTTGCAGTGGAATTATGTCTTCACAGATGATTTATTACAACATCATCTGAAACCATAGAGGTGGTGAATGACTCTTAGCTGTTATTTGATAACAACAAGGGGGAAAACTTAATATCTCAGGATAAGATAAATACCATGGCCTAATATTTTAGGCCATGTATTGTGTCTCTGCTTTTAGGATAACAAACAGGCGTGATTCAGAATTTTGAATCACTGAAAGACGAAATAGAAAATGTAATTAATGTAATTACCTCCCTGCTAATTAGTCTTGCTGTAGTTTTGTCCTTCAGTTGTTTCAAATCTCTCGTCTCCTGCTTGAACAGACTCAAACTCCATCATCTTGACCTTGGGCCACTCTAACCACTGTGCTGCAGCTGCAGACTGCCACCAACTGTAGTCCAGGACAGTGGATCTGAGACTTATTAGTGAGGCAGCACACTCTAGAATTATTCTATTTATACTGATAGAACAAAAATCCATTTTTGTAAACTGTGTAAATGCTCAGAGTCAGAAAGGACCATTATCCATGTGTGACGGTCTGCAGTGCAGACTGAGCAAAGGTGTGTGTGGACCCAGGAGCAGACACAGGTGAGGAGACGGTTCAGGGTGAAAAGCTGAAGACATGCCTTTATTTGGAGCGATTACAAGAGTGCAAAAATAAAAGACACTACAAGAATGGTGACGAGTGCTAAACTAAAACCTAAACTGGGAAATAATAAAAGTGACTATGAGAACCGACTATGAACTAAACTTTGGGCTGGTACATGACCAGCACAAAATCCTGAAAGACACATAACGTGTAATGTGGGAGGGAACACAGACGTAGCGACGCTGAACACGAGAAGACTGAGGACTTAAATACACACATGAGGTGATCAGGAGAAGTGCAGACACATGAGGACACAGCTGACTCCACTGAAACATAATGACAACACAGGGGAGAGTAACACTCGACACACTAACATGAGACACGGACCTTCAAAGTAAAACAGGAAATATGACAGGCACAGACTAGACACTAAAGTAAACCTAAGAACAAAACTCTTAACCAGAATAACACTGAAACTTAGGAATATAATAACAGGAAAATTAAAGAATTGGAAAAAAGACACCAAAATACAAGAAACTGAAAATGCCTGATCAAAATGACCAGAACTGTGACACCACGATATGCTTACTGGTTAACGACTTCACACATCGAAACACCGCGATGGCTGTAATGATGATGTTTGATAATGAAAGTCAAAACCAGTGGATGACATCATGGTCATGGCTTCCTCTATCTTCCTCTCTTTATGACCCTTCCATCTGCTTTTTAAACATACATTTTCCCCTGAATTCAAACGACTTATTAATAAAGTTTGGAAATAGATCATCATGTAATTTGTACATGATCAGTGGAGTATTAAAGATTACCAAAAAAAACCCAGTAATCTTAAGCATGTAAATTATGGTGTATATTTGTTGAAAATGACAAAGAATAGAGGTGGTTTTTGTGGTGACCACTCGTTAAAAGCTGTTAAAAACAAAAGTCATAGAGGAAAGTACTTTCAGATTTGACCACAAAACTGGGTCACCCATTAATTGCAGATGGCTGTTGAAAGGAAACCCCCATAGAGTTAGATGTAGGAGGTGCAAACCACTAATAAAATCAACACCCGCAGGTTAACATGAACGAAACTGATCACGTCACAGAGAGTCCCTGTGCTCGGTCTGTGGAAAAGCCCTGCCACAGACCAAGGGAACATCTCTCTCTCTCTCTCTCTCTCTTTCTCTCTCTCTCTCTCTCTCCCTCTCTTTCTCTCTCTCTCTCTCTCTCTCTCTCTCTCTCTCTCTATATATATATATATATATATATATATATTATATTAACCAGGTGAATTAAAATGCTTGAACATATAACATGGTTAAGTGTCAATATTTACATGAGGGATTAAAAATATGAGTGAAAAATTAATGTGTTGTGCTGGAAAAACAGCTGATTAAATGTATTGCATAGATGCTAATTTTCATAATCAATGTGCAGGCTGAACTCAAACACAGGGCTCAGGAAGGTCAGTTTAAGTGATTTTACTTACAGTGAACTATTTATCTTAATTTATCAGTTAGTGAAGATCTGAGCTCAAACGCTAACAGGAGCGGGTCAGATAGCTCCTCCACAGATCCTATTTCAGATTACTGCCTCTCAGGGAAAACAAAACAGGGCTTCTGCACAGAGCAGAAAACAAATAAGCTACAGGCAATGTTTCATAGATGTGAGGTGACAACTTAAGAATCATGTGTGTTTAAAAATATTACGAAACATTTAAATACATCATCCAGAAGCTGGACTTGGACTTATTTGACACATGGTTGATGAAAGGGTGTAAAATTCCCTTTAGGGTGCAGAACTTTCCTCTACACTAATTTCAGTAAATAAATAAATCTTTTAATTCTTACTTTTAGTGCTGCTTGGTATTGCAATAATCATAAATCATGCAGATCAGAGCTTGCTTCACAGCAGCTTAATTCGGCTACAACTGCTAATATTGCTGCTACTGCTATAAAATGTCAGTGCTTGTTGGATGACTATTCATATTTGGGTTTATGGTGCATATTATCAGGCTTCAACCCATTACAGAAAATATTAGCTTGGAACAAAATAAACAACAACCCTCAGCACTGGAGGAAGAAAGCTACCAACCACACCAGTCTGTGGTTGTCATGTTTCCATTGTGTGTAAATACATCACCAAACAGCCCCCAATTCATAAGATGACTCACTCTCACACTCTGACCAGTTCATCAACTGGTAACAAACAAACCTCAGATCCAGACTCATATTTGGTGCCTTCAGCGTCTGAACATGTGTTCGAGTCTCTCCACCAGCTGTCCGATTTTTCTGATCTCCCTCGGTGTAGTGATGCTCATCATCGTATCAGAAGGTAGAGTTTTTGTGTATTTCTGGAGTTTGCTCTGTTGTGACAGTTCAGTATCATCAGCTAAAAGTCTGTTCATCAAAGTGGTTATGAATCTATCTGACCTTAATGCAACTCAACAACTGTCATTAGGAACTGAAACTACTGTAGATTGTAACAGAGCAGGTGTTTGTTGACACATTGCAGCTGACTACATTCAGGGATTTGTTTTAGCTACTTGGAGAAACTCTTGACAAATTTAAAGCACAACTTGAAGTTTTTCATGATTGATTAAAACCACTTGTTTTTACACAACTGAATTTCCTATTATACATAATAATTAGTAAAAAAATTATGAAGCTATATAAATCATCTGAGAACACAGTTCATTTTATCCTGTTTAAAATCTAGTACAAGTATAATGTGCGATGGTGTGTTGCAGGGGCTGGCCACGTGGAGAGTTCCTGCTATCATGCTGCTGCGTACTCTAAAACTAGTAAAAACAACCATGTCGCACCTAACTGGACAAAAAACATCATCAGCTGCTTTAAACAAGACCAACAGGGCTGCGCACCTGGCTACCTGTAAGCAGAACTTCCTTTGAATGTAAATAAAATGTAGGGCTGTATCCAAATATTAGCATTTTTGCATCTACATACGAGGAGTGAGCCTTTGATTTGCCTTTCTCTCTTCCCCTCTCTATACTAATTCTTTTCTTTTCTTATTCCAGGGTTAAAACAAGAGGAGGAAAGACATTTTTTCTCAAACCAGACACGAAGTGGCTGAAAAAGAAAATAAACAAGGTCAGAAACAAAATATAAATAAAACTGTGGGCACAAAGATTAGAAAAAACAACATTAACTTTCCAACTGAAGTATTCAGATTATAAATGAATTAAAAGGTTATACAAAGACTCTGGACTTTTCTAATGTTGCTCCTTCGTGTCTTCTTTTCATGTCACCTTCTCTCTTTCCACACCACAGAAAACTCTGCAGTGTCCTCCAGTGATTTCTAAAAGAAGCTGATGTGGGAACAAACAAAGTTGAAGCAAAGCAGCCACAGAAGCATTTTCCAGTTCAAACCTTTACAGAAACATCTGCTGAGAAATGTTTGATTATTTTTGTAAATTATTTGTAGAGCTTAAAAATCAGATTTTATGGAACTGTTTAGTTAAGATGTTTGTAAATATGAATGTTTCAAATGACCTTATTCTGTCTTCAAGATGAGATTGATGTTAAATTCTAATAAAAGTATTTAAAATTCTGATTTCTTTCATTAGTCTGTGTGAGATTATTTATTATTTGCTGTCAGGATTTAAAGTGACAACACAACACTAACTGTCATAGTTGATGTGGGGAGGTACCCAAACACAGACATCAGAGGCCTGTACAAAGCAGGATGATTCAGGCTTATTTAGTTAACCCTGCGTTCTCTGTGCAACCAAAGTGCTTCACTGTTTATCAGCGTACATCACCATGGTAACTTATGCTCCTCTTCTTGCACCTTTGCCCCTCCCACTACAGTTGCCAGCAGAGGAGATGTAACAGACTGGGACATCCTCACTTTGGAAACTTGTCTTAAGGTGATGCCAGTTAAAAGTGACCTTTTCTGAATCATACCCACTGAATGAAACCAGTTATACTTCAAGAGTGCCTCACCTTTCCCACTTTCTCAGTCTATTAAAGGTATGTTAGGAACTGTGACAACTTTCAACATGGAGCACTGTTGCTAATACCCTTTCTTTGTCTGTGATGTCATGTTGCTGTAGTGTTCTGTGTTTATGATTTGCTATATTCTGAGTTTTCCTATTCATGCAAATGCATTCCATAATCTCCAAAGTGGCCAGAAAGGAAGTGTCTTAGTCAGCTGCTCGTTCTTTCTGTTAGATGTGGGCACTATCAGTTTTGCTGCGAACACCTCCTGAATGATCTGAGGATGAGTCCAGACACCTATTAGACAAATCTCGTTTCTACTCTTTGTAGTCCTCCTTGTCCTCCAGGTGCTGATCTCTACCATCCCTCTCTATCAAGTGTGTCTGTGTATGATTAACTTGGCTAACCTTCTCAAAAGTGCTGTCCATTCACATTTAAGCTGGCATACCCTCATCATCCTCATCTGCAGCATTGCAGCATGCACTGGTGTAGTATTGTTCTGGCTTTTGAACTTGTGTTTCCTGCATTTACCTATAGCTTGCCCTAGCATGTTTTGTCTTAATACATTTGAGTTTTAGAGAGTTTTAGTTTTTGTGAGTTTTACATTTGCAACACATTCCAAGAGGATTTGGACTTTATAAAGGAGCTTTGGATGAGCTTATCTTGGAGAACTGGGAAAAGTATGCAGTTGAATAAATGAACCATCTGTCTGTGAGTCCTTGCATCAGGAAACATCAAATCTGTCTCCTGAGGGACAATCCTTTAGGTTCACTTTGCATTATCTCAGTTTCATTAGTTACAATAAGACTTAATCACATTTAACCTTTTTAGTTTGTCAGTTCTGAGTCTCTTGGAAATCCCCCGAATAACAGATCTCACACTCAATCACTACCCACAACATGTGGCCAAAAGTGAGGGTAGGAACATAAATCAACCAGTAAATTAATAGCTTTGCTTTCAGACTCGGCTCTGTTACCCACAAACAGAGTAGCACACACAGTCTAACTCAGCACTTCCTTCTTGCTTGCTCTCTCTTCTCTTGCAGAGTCTGATTTGTGATGTTATACACTTTAAGGCTGAAACTGATTTTTAGAAGCTGTGACACACTGTCCTCTCACATGAAGTCAGGAAGACTGCTCTCAGACCCACCTCTGCTAGCTGTACACATAAACCAAGTAGACCTTAGTGGTTCAGATCAAACAGAGGATGTGAGTTAATCTTTATTTTTTCAAATCTTGATTTTGTCCCAGGTGAATGTCTTGTCCCGTACTTCAGCTAGAATAGAAAAAAAGACACAAAGCTGGAGTTATTCTGTGTCTTTGCTGCACAGCTGCCTCTTCTCCTCTCATCCTCTCCCCTCCCTCTCCTGTTTCTACTCCAATCATGAAACTGATCAATGATCAGCTGATCGGCTTTTCTCTCTTGTTTGTTTATCGCCCACTTTGCACCAGAAAGACGAAACCAGTGGATGTCGTGCTAAACAACAGCAGCACGTTTAGCAAAGTTTTGCCAGGGGGGCAGGTAGGGCATTAACAGGGAGAGGGGAGCACAAAGAAATACTTTTCTTTCTTATTCTCATTTAAAATGTCTAGCTTTTAAAAAAAAATATCTGAATCTTACAACAAATGATTGATAGATTGATGCATATATACCATCAAAACAGTGTACATCACTGTCACAACAGTGTTTATTTTCATTCAAAGGCTTTATGATTTTTCCTATAATGGTGGCTGTTCTCTAGTCAAAATGCCCGGGCTGATTTTTTGTCCCAGTCCAGCCCTGTATGCAGCTCATCTGCAGTCTGGTGTTACCTACATCTTCCTATTCGGAAGGCAGAATTTCCGAGTTTCCCAGTACAATCGAAAGCACCACAACTGCAGTTTTCGTGTTGGATGTAAAAAGCGCACAATACTCTGTGATGTAGGCTAGAATCATGGCGGCGGCCAACGACGGTCCAGGCGTGGGATTTCTCTTGTGGAAATGTGCACATTATTTTTTCCTTTCTATTGGTAGGTGACACAATGCACTTGTGGCAAGTAAGCAAGCTAGAAGACTGGCAATCTTGGTGGGTTTCCAGTTACGGAAGCAACACATTAACAAGAGAATTTTGAGTAAAACCAAAGTTACTTTCCCTAGTAACTAGTTACTTTGAAAGTAACGAGTAACTTTAAGTAAGTTACTGAGTTACTTTTGATAGAAGTAACTAGTTATGTAACTAAGTTACTAATTTAAAGTAACTTACCCAACACTGGTTGTGTCTCGGGCTCAGTGTCAAGTCTGCATCTCTGTGTTATACATCCTGTTTTACTTTGACAGTCTGTCCTTTGTTAATATATTCTGCTTTGTTTCCTTTGTCTTGTAGGTCTGATTACCGCGTTACTCCCATGTGTATTTAGGCCCTGTGTTTCTCTGTCAGTTGTCATGTTGTGACCTCAGCAATTTTTAGACAAGAGAGAAGATTAATTTTATTTCATTGTGGAGCAGATGGAGTGAGTTTCTCCTGAATGATCTCTGAGTTTAAGTCGAGAAACCCTTTTCAGCTGCTTGAATCCATGAGTCATTGATCTTACTCCTTCAGTCAATACTCAATACTATGGCCCCAACTTGTGGCCATAGGTTAGGGTAGGAACATAGAACTCCGCTCTCTCCTTTGGATCAATCGGATCCCAACTACACTTCACTTTCCTCTCTCCCTATCTTGCTCTTTTTTTCTGGTGTAGTGTGCACTCTGGTAAATGATTTTATGTTTTTAAGGCTTTAATTGGCTAGAAGGCATGACACGCTGTGCTCTTACATGCTTTATAGATTGTTTAAATTCATTTTAAACAGCAGTTTTCATGCGAGCTCTATGTCTCTGTCTGTAGTCACTGAACATGTAACTGTAGGGTGGTGTCCTGAAAGGAACAAACCTAAAAAAGGATAGGCAATAAGAAAATCCCTTTCATTGGAGGCTTTGATACAACCACACAGTCAAGCTTTGAATGACGCTGTTCAAAGCTAAAAATGTGGATCTGATAAACCCTTCGATGATAACTCCTATTTGGTGAAGAAATAGGTCAAAGTTCAAGGTCCGGCCTACTTTGAACAGCCCTTAGTCGTTGATCTAAAATGAGTACATGCATGGATTGCACATCAGCCACAATTTATCAATCTAGCTATGAGCGCAATAACGAGTAAGAGGTGATGATGGCAGCATGTGGCCAGTTTGAAGAAAGGAGAAGAAAACAACAAACGTGAACATATAAAGACATGAAGAACACACAGTGGGAGTGTTTGTTGCTGTACATCATTTCCCCAGAATAACCTGCTCAATTTCCACATTTCCTCTTTTTGTGACAAACTACAGTATATAAGATCACACAAGCGTCAGCCTAACAAACTTGCTTAGAGCACTGATCCAGAGTCAGATTTGACACCTTTCAGCTCGTGAAGATGTGTCCGACTCTCTCCATCAGCCGCTGGATTTTCCTGCTCTGTCTGCCTGTCGTGATGCTCGTCTCTGTGCAGAAAGGTACAGCTCTTCTTTTAATAGGGTTTGCAGTGTTTTCACTATATAGAAGAAAACACTATCTTTATTGTATCTCAAACTTTAATGCAACCAGAGAGATGTTTAATGTTGTTTCGACAGTTTTATTTTGAGTGCAAACAACCTCAATAAAGCAATCCAATCAGTAAAGCGTAAATGTACTTTTAGGGGTTAAATCTCATGTTTTTCAGCGAGTGAGATCCTCTTAAGAGAAACCTGATTGCTGTTTGCTTGGCTGTAATATTTTTTTATTGGATAACAGAAACTAGGGGTCATGTAAAGGATTTGGGCCCACTTTCTTTTTCTTTTAAGCAAATTTCTTGAATGAAAGGAATAATTTAATGTCAAAAGTAATAGAAAAATATCAATGTCTTTCAGTAACATTTAATAATCATGAATAATAACAGTATTCCTAATATTTGTTGAGTTCATTCCATTCTTACAATAACACTTATGTCATGTCATGCTAATTAAGCTCATTGTTGTTCTCTTTTCGTGCAGCCCATTCCTCAGCTCAGAGTTTGCGTTTGCGGTGCTGCTACAAGGTCACCACCCAGGAAGTAAAGACAATCCAAAGTTGCTTTGAACAAAAACCACGCTATGGCTGCAGGCAACACGCCTTCCTGTGAGCAAGCCTAGATTTAAACACAACTCTGAAATTTTCCATGTTAACAACGAGTACATTATACGTGTCGCACTGAGACACTGATGTAACAACATGTTTCACTTGTTTGTGTTTCTGCTTTTAGGATCAACAACAAGCCGTGCATTGATCCAAATTCTGAGTGGCTCAAAGACAAAATAGAGAAGGTGAGTCAAACGTGACATCGCTCAAAGTGACTCTTCTGCAAACAAGTAAGATTACTGGATTAAGTTCCACTAAAGGAAACACCTGACTAAACTAAGTTGCCAAACGTCCATCTTCCATCATAGTCAGCACAATACGTTGACTACAGTGAATTTATCACTGGAAAATCCCCTCCCGTCTAGTTTAGTCACTGCGTCTTTCAGCTGCCTCAAATCTCTTATCTCATGGTTGAATGAACTCCAGCTCCATCATCTCAAACTGTGCCTGGTGACAGCAGACTTTCTTTTCTGGAAATCCACTGTGAGCTACTGGTTTGGGCCGCTCTGACCAGGACCTGCAGGAGAGCTGGTGTCACTATGCACACGAGGTTGGCGACTGTCACCAACTGTATCCCAGGATGGTGGTGGTGGAGTTACACTATGGAATTAGGAACTAACTAACAAGGCAGCTGATTACTGCTGTTACGTCTTGTCACAAAATGTTTACAACATTATTGGTTAATTTATAAGAGGATTTGTAATATTAAAGTACATATTTTCAATTTAAAGCTTTTATTACCCACTTGACTGTGGGTCAGTAAAAGCACTCCACTTATGTAAGAGTAAGTGACTGTTGTGCTGAGCAATCATCGGGTGTCATTAGCTGCAGCTATTTCATAATAAATCTGCACACCCACACTTTCCAACACGCTGCTTTTTCCTCTAAAACAAACCAGTTATTTTTAGATTTGGCAGTGGCTCATCCAGTGAAGTCAGTGTTTTATAAAGAGACATGGGATGAAAGGAAACCTCTAAAAATGTAGGAGGGGGAAGCCACTCATTAGCCTCTGCTGGTGTGAAACTGATGGATGATAATGTCAGACTCCCACTGTGAAGTAACGTGGAAAGACAAAACTATAGATCAGCCTAACAGACAGTAATAATAAAATATTTCTAACTGTAAATATTTCTCTGTTTTCTTCTCCACAGGGAGAACTGAAATGTCCTCCGGTGATAAGTGAATGAAGCAACAATGAGACCACAAAAACATCAGAGCAAAGAAGCTGCTGACAACATTTTGTACTTATTCAATTGTAATTCTATTTGCAGATGTATTTATTTATTATGTAAGTTATCATTTTAGCCTTTAAGCCATCAACATCATTCCTAATTTGTTTTAGATGACAGTAATAAAAGTTGTTCTTTGTGACTCTGAATAAATATGGATCATGTTTAAAGTAAAATCTAATGCAGTTTGGTGATTTTTTTCTTGGCGGCAGTGCAGAGACATTTCTGTTCTGACTCAGTGTCACATTTCTTTCAAATTGTTAACATGTAAAATATAACAGGTAGAAATCAGTTCATAACAAAGCTGAGGCAAAACCATTATTTTTATTAATCCTTACAAATAATATTAACGAAAAGTTGATAATGAAGGAACTTTCACGTAAGAGGAAACTGAGGAAAAGTGTTGCTTTGGATCATGTACATTATGTGCATTTATGAGGACACTGGAACATCAACCCTGTATCTGTATAGGGTGACCTGATGTCCCTCTTTAAGCGCAGCTTCACAACAATGTCCCCCTGTCCCACATTTTGACCGACTCTGCAGGACATGCACTTCATAAGGTCTGGCTTTAGTCAGTGCAACTGAATGGAAACGTTTCTTATACTTAAATGAAGTTTAGCCTGTCTAATTCTATACCCACAGAGACTCACAGGGAAAGTCTCGAAAGTCACACGCTGTGCAGATTTTGGTAAATATGATGGAAATGAACACAAAGAAAATGATGCAATATACTCTGAGAAACTGAGGGAAAATATGATGTGATGTGACATTATTTGTAAGTCATACTTGGCTAAAAATTGCTAAAATATGCAGAAATGACTAAAAAAGGCATGTTGATCTATGAATACATCATTACTGAAACCCAAAGACTGTTACCAGGCAGAACAGCTGAATAAAATGCAGCCTATTGTGTGAGATCATAACAACAAAGTTTAACCTCCTTTTCTTCCTGTTGTATTGACTTAGCAAGAGAATTTAAAACATTGCATTAAAATATAAGATATTTGACAGCTTCCCTGCTTTGGTATTGTGCTGTTGTCCCACACAAACACTGTGTTTGTCCCACATTTAGTTTATTCATCATAATCTGAAGGCTGAACATAGAAATCCAGGAGTCAAAATTAAACCTCATGAAGGATTCATTTTACATGCCTTCATTAAATTGTATATAAAATAAGTAAATAAGTCAATAACTAAAAACTTTGAAGAGGTCAGATGGGAACCTGTTGTCAGATTTATCCAGTTTGATGTTGAATGATGGAGGCGTCACGATACCAGAGGTGTCTGTGGCTCTAAAGCTGAGGTAACATCCCGTCTTGCCAAAACGAGTCTATCACATAATGAAAATATGTGATTTTACAGTGACATCACAACAGAAGCTATATTTTCTTGCTGACCAGTCAGGTTATGGGTTTAATCTGTGTTATGCTGCTGACAAAATACACCAACATGTGATGTCCATAACTCGCATTAAAAAAATTAAATTTGTTTCTCCACTCGTTCATATGTTTTTCATCACCACTACCGTTGCCATGGCGCTCATTGTTGACTGTGCAAAGTCATTTCTTGTGGAAATTTCGACACATTCAGTCTTGTGTGTATTCAAGCTGTGTCATGAGATGTTTCAGAGGTGAAACATGCAAAGCTTTACAAGCTCAGATCTGCAATGACTCTATTTATAACATGTGTATTAGTAAAACCACTGTCAGTCGCGCACGATCTGATATCGTCATGTTGGTGTTGTTCCCAGATCATCATACTAAATGTTGTTCCAGGATCAACATTGCAAGTGACCAATCCGAATGTTCTGATGTCATACTTTTGCGACTTTGGGAAAAACCGCCGTAAAACAAAAAAATGTACTTAAGCTGCGAGAAACCACCTCTGTCCGCCGATCAACGGACCCTGACCCTAACCCTAACCCTAACCGTAACCCTTTAATAAAGTGTAAGCAGAACTGATATTGTCCTTGCAACATTGGAATTTCATAAATGCAGGAATGGCTTAGCGCGCAAAAGAATAACGTCACAACAATGTGATTGGTCACTTGCAATGTGATTGGTCACTTGCAATGTTGAACCTGGAACAACATTTTCATGATGATCTGGGAACAACACCAACACGACGATATCAGATCATCCGTCAGTCACACACCTCTGATGTCAGAGCTGACATGGTCTCTGAGGTCAGTGAACTAGCTGATCAGTTATTTATAACTCCGGTGTTTCTGTCACTGCTGCAGACAGTAAGCATAGAAATACAGTGAATCATCAATACAAAGGAAAAAGAGAGTCACCTTTCTAAATTGATCATTTATTCTCAGTAACAACTTTTGACATGAGCCTGTGGAAGCTGTGAGAAGAAAATCAGCATTTTTTATTTTATTGATGCTTCTCTATGGTCACAGTTTGCTATTCATCTTCATCCAGGAATTCATATCTGTGTTTGTAGGAGATGCCTTTAGGACACTGTAGTTCTCCCTGTGGTGTAGAGAGTGAGAGAGGAAAGCAAAAGTGGGGAGAGAGGAGAATTTGTAGTTAGATAAACTGAAGCACTTGGTTCATTTATTCCAAGCAAACACTGTTATCTGCGTGCACTATTTCTTGGTCGGTTTTTCTTACAGACCAAGAAATTTAATATTTTTTAATTCTATCACAACTTGTTTTTAACAGTAAAAGAAGAACTTCACTATGTTGGAAAGCGAGGTAACATTTCGGACATGTGCACAGCTTTTAATTACTACTTCTCTACAGTGCTTGATGTCAGTAAGGGTCTTGCAGTGGCGTGGTGGTTAGTACTGTTGCTTTATAACAAGAAGGTCCTGGCCTCAAATCCAGGACTGTCTTTCTGTGTGGAGTTTGCATGATCCTGATCCTCCAGCTTCCTCCCAAAGACATATATATGGTGCATGTTTCTGGTGATTCTAAATTGCCAGTAAGTGTTGATATCAGTGTAAATAGTTGTCTGTCTCTCCTGTGTTGTTAAATAATAAATCTGCTGCATTGCTGTGAGACAAATAACACCAGGATCTTTTTCTAAGTAGCTGCTCGATTATTTTGTCCCAGTCTAGCCCTGACTACCTGTCATGATGGTTTGTTCCTGCCTCTATCGTTACATAAAAGAAAAAACAAACCCAAATATCTCAAAAGGAATTGGCGGGTGTGCTGGAGGGTGAGAGAAGAACTTCACAGCACATGGTGTAGTTCTTGTTGTGAAGAAAGATGGGTCCATCAGTTCTGTGTGGATTGGTGCAAGATGAATGAAGTGTCACGAGTTGATCTTTAACCTACACCCCGGGTCAACAAGCTCCTGAACTGGTTAGATACTGCTCACTGTTTTTTTTTTTTTTGCGTAAGAAGGACTATAGCAAACATTCATAGCACATCTCCTGATCTGTGTAAATACGTTATCCTGGAATTTAAAAATAGTTTGACTCAATGGGCAAAAAACTGGGACATCAGATAAACTCATATCAGATACAGGTCTCATCTTCCTATGTGCTCATACATAATGTGCTGCAATTTTAATTATCATTGGCTGAATTAGATGTAATTATGCTTCATGTTACATGAACTATATAAAAAACTATCCCTAGTTTCTTCTTACATGCAAGTTTCCCTTCATTATGAGCATTCTGTGTTTTGATAAATAATGCTTTTACTTTAACTCCTTTATTTATTTATTTATTTCTACCTGTAATGCTTTGAAATCCTGACAATTTGAAAGACATGTGACACTGAATCAGAACAAAACCCCCCGCTGCACTGCCACCCATCATTCATGTCAAAGAAATTACAACAACCAGCAGATTTTAACGTGCTCCATATTTATTTATTGTCCAATACTATTGATTTTATTTATAGTCACAAAGAACTTTTTATTACTGTATTCACAATAAATTTAAAATAACATTAATTGCCCAATGTGGAAAAATCATTATGAATAAATATGTATAAATATATATAACATTTATTAATTATTTAAAAAAACACAAGTGTTGTCTGCAGCTTCTTTACGCTGATGTTTTTTTGGTCTCATTGTTACTTTATTTACTAATCACCGGAGGACAGTTCAATTCTCCCTGCAAGAGAAGAAAAAAGAGAAAGAGTCAAAACAGAAGTTTTGAGGGCTTGTAATGTTTTATTGGTACAGTTTCTTTCAGATAGATCGATTATAGGCGGTCTTTCCACTGAAACAGACTGTCTGTTATCTGAAGGAATTTTGGTTGAAAAGGTTTTTAATACTAATCGTTCCAGTGGTAGCTAGGAGTAAAGATGGCAGTAAGAATTCAACAATCTATAACGTGTTTAAAAATTATTTAAAAGTGAGGAATGAGGGGGTCTTTGGAAATTTTCATGACTGCATCGAGATTTGAGGCAGCTGAAGACTCGGCACTACAGCAAGTAGCTCAACTATGAGGGAAAGTATTGTCCATTAATAAATGTTAAATAACAAATGCAAGTAAAAAAGTATGGCACTTCTGATTAGTCAGATTAGTACAACATGATCCAGTAATATACATTTCATTTGTATGAAGAAGACCAACTTTGTGTTACGCCATGCCGTACTCACCTTCTCTATTTTGCCTTTGAGCCACTCAGAATTTGGATCAATGCACCATGGTTTATCTTTATTGTCTTTTATCCTAAAAACAGAAATGTGAAAGAGTTAAACATTTTTACATATATGCCTTGAGACACTAAGTCTTAGTTTTCCTTTCTCATTCTTATCAAAATCATGCATCATCTGTTATTTTACAGATTATCTGGTAATACATCATCTATGAGTACATCTATTCACTACAAAGCCTTTAAAGAGAGCTAATCATGATTACATATGGAAAATATTCGACTTTGTTTGAATCACATCTTGCTCACAGGAATGCGTGTTGCCTGCAGCCATAACGTGGTTGTTGTTCCAAACAACTTGTGATTATCGTTATTTCCTGGGTGATCACCGTATGGCAGCATTGCAAATCCAAACTTGAGAAATGGGCTTTATAGTCTGGGACAAAGAAAAAAAAGGACACGTATGAGATTAAACAGCACGATACAACTTGGAATAAATTTACAGCAAACTAATTAGGCCTATGAGGTAATTTAATGTAAATTTGTCTGTAAAAATATATATTGTAACTAAAATATAATGGGGAAAAAATAATCTCTATCAACCTTTATATGTCTGCTAATTTCTATCAGCCACCTTCAAAAAGAAAAAAAACAAACAGACAACTGAGCAAACAAGAGCAAGGCTTCTCCTCAGAGAAGTTCAACCTTTTCAAAGTTTCAAAACCTTCAGCTCCTTATTTATCTCAAAAGATTTATTTAATTGCTATTTATTGAATTGCTGTGTTGAGGATGTTTTTAGTCACTATAAAATAAAATATTAAATATTTTTCTGGTTGGATTACCATCTGTACTACAATAATGATAGTTTTTCATTCTCGATACTTTAAACACTGCAAACACCATTAAAAGAAGAGCTGTACCATTCTCCACAGGGACGAGCATCACAACAGGCAGACAGAATAGAAAAATCCAGCGGCTGATGGAGAGAGTGGGACTCATCTTCACGAGCTGAAATGTGTCAAATCTGACTCTGGATCAGTGCTCTAAGCAAGTTTGTTAGGCTGACGCTTGTGTGATCTTATATACTGTAGTTTGTCACTAAAAGAGGAAATGTGGAAATTGAGCAGGCTATTCTGAGGAAATGATGTACTAAGAAACACAACCACAGACAAACACTCCCACATGGTGTCTTTCATATCTTATATGGAATTTATTTTGGGAAAGTAGTGGTTTAGTAGTTGTGTGTAGTTACTCAAAGAGTAAGATTGTGGATTATGAGTGAAACAAGGAGAAGGAGGGAGCTTCCTCTGAAGAATGTGGGCTCAGCCTTGGAGGTCATTCAGAGGGTTTCATAGAGGGTATTCAAAGCTCTTCACTTGTTTTGTCATCTTGCTTACTTGAAATTTACAATAATTTTAAGTACACTTTTTTTTTCTTCAATTTGTCATAATGGGGTACTGGATGCTTTTAGAGAACTTTTGGAATGCTCCTTGATGAATGCTCAATCATCCAGGTAAGTAAATCTCCGAAAGTTGATTCTGTTCATCTGGACGTAGCGTTTTTGTGGGAGAAACGTTTTGTCACTCATCCAAGTGACTTCTTCAGTCTCAGCTGACTGCAGGTTTCCCAAATCTTATAAACAGTACATTTGCATAATGATTGAAACCAGCCCACTGAAGGAACAATGGGCTGGGAGGTCAGTTCCTTAATCTTAATTATGCAAATTCTCATGACCATTGATCAACAACCACTGATCAAAGACCACTGATCAAACACCACTGATCAAACACCACTGATCAATGGCCATGAGTACCATTCACAGAGAGTTGGGGAATGGCTGCAATCACAGCATTGTTGTGTTGCTTTCTTTAGGTGCCTTTCCCGCTTTGACAAAAGTCCAGCTGGGATAACCACATTTACTCAGGGCCTTCTTGATGTGCTGTTCTTCTGCCTCCCTGGCCGCTGTGTTAGTGGGGATGGTGTCCCACTCACAGTCTAAGAAGGCTAACCTTCCACTTTTCATATCCTCCCTGGTGAATTTGATGTGTCGGTCCACCGAGTTAATGTGATCCGTGAAATGTAGTACGTCCTCAGATTTGATTTTCACCCAGGTGTCATCCGCATATCTGGTGGTGTTCCAGAGTAGGATAGCAAAGCCCTCTTTTCCACTTCTTCCATGTATAAATTGGCTACGATGGGTGAAACTGGGGAGCCCATGGCACACCCATGTTTCTGCCTGTAGAACTGACCCTTGTATGTGAAGTAGGTGGAATGAAGACACAGTTCCAAAAGCAAACACACTTATTCGATGCTGAGAGTGGTCCTGTTGCAGAGGTTGGGGTCATCCTGTAATCTCTTACGAACTACCTCCAACACTTCTGTGACTGGGATGCAAGTGAAGAGAGATGTAACGTCGTACGTCTTTAGTTTACATTGTCAACTTTGTAGTAGTTGTACAATGTATTTTCATGTACTCATGTGTTTTTTTTTTCTTTTTTGAAACTTATGTAATTGATTGGTTTGTATGTTGACACTATACAATTAGGAGGCAGATGAAACCCATTGGTTTCATCTGCCTCCATAATGACATCTCTCACCTTCTCAACATCCAAAGTGTTCTGAGTGTGGTGTTCAGAGCTGCCTACCAGTGGGTTGAGGATCGAAGCCAGAAACTTGGAAATTTTATAGGTGACCGAGTTTATCATACAGACAATTGGTCTTACAGGTGCACCCTGTTTATGTATCTTCGGTAAACCATACAGACTTGGTGTAGACTCCCCTGGGTATAGCCGGTGTTATGAGTTCCGGTCAATAGCCTTTGTCTTGTTCCAACTGCTTCAGACAGTCTATCGCCCTCTTCCTGTAACCACTTCCTGGGTCTTGTTTCAGGGGCTCATAAGTATTTTCATCACTGAGCAGTGACAAAATTTTCTCATGATAGTCTTTCTGGTTTAGCAAAACTGTGCACCAACCCTTGTCTGCCGGAAGGATCATATGTTGTTGTCATTACTAAGTGATGTGAGTGCCCTCCTCTCCTCCATGGTGATGTTGGATGCTGGGGCCTTTGCATTGCTGAGACAGGCCGAAACTTTCCTCCATAGTTGCTCTGCTTCCACTTCTGCAATATTGTTGTTTTGAATTGCTGTGTCTGTGACTGTGATTAGTTCCACTAGCGGGATTTGTCTCGGTGTGACAGCAAAATTCAACCCTTTAGCAAGGATGTTTTTTTCTGTTTGGGTGAGCTGTCTGTCAGACAAATTCTTCCCCCACTTGTCCACATCCTCGATGTCACATAATTAAAATTAAGGAACTGACCTCCCAGCTCTTTGTTCCTTCACTGGGCTGGTTTCAGTCATTATGCAAATGTACTGTTTATAAGATTGGGGAAACCTGCAGTCAGCTGAGACTGAAGAAGTCACCTGGAGGAGTGACAAAACATTTCTCCCACAAAACGCTGCATCCAGATGAACAGAATCGATTTTTGGAGATTTTGGAATACTCTGTTACAAAGTTACTATTGTTAGTCTAATGATTGCCTGAACTCAATTTTCCATGTTCAGAGGGCCATGCTGATTAACTAAAATGGCATTTATCATGTCAGCCACCCTAGGTGGGTATATTGATTTGTGTCATCCGTCTTCAAATCCCTAACTTTGCAGTTTTTCAGAGCCAAAGCTGATAGATTGGACAAATTTAAAAAGGGGTCGATTATGGCATTTATTTTTGTGCCACTATTCTGAGCGCACGTAAATAAAATTGCAGGTGCAAGTGTTGCATTTTGAGGAGAAATTTATTTTGAGCAAAGAAAAGCTGAATTTCAGTGAACAAAATTCATTGCTGCGTGCAAAAAATGTATTTCAGTGTTTGCTGTTATCCACACACACACAACAGCAGCCCCTGTTGCTCAGTTTTTGCACTTGCGCTCGCTCGCAATGTGTTGCTTGCGCTCTCAACATTTCTGCCTGTGCGCGCCCAACTCTTTCTGTACACCGTTATATTTGTGCCACAAAACCAGCCAATCACAGACTTGGATGCAAAAAAATCTGATTGGCTGGTCTCCAATCAGCTCGAAATGACGAAATGCAATATCCCAGAATCCATTTCGTCTAAAACTCAAACGAGGCAGTGGCGGAGGAACACAGAGTGGCGGAGTTTGAAATATTACTCTTTCTGGGTCACAAAATAAACTTTAAAGATATTTTCATGCGAGAATGGTGCTGTGTAAACTTCAAATATCTGCTTGATTTATCAAGACATCGCATATTTGCACAAGTGCTCTAACATTTTCGGAGATGCCTCCGAGATGCCTCTCTCCTTTCGGAGAGCAAGCGCAAGTGCAAAAACTGAGCGACAGGGGCTGCTATTGTGTGTGTGTGTGTGTGTGTGTGTGTATGGATAATAGCAAACACTGAAATACATTTTCTGCACTCAGCAATTAATTTTAAATAAATTTCTCCTCAAAATGCAACACTTGCACCTGCAATTTTTTTTACATGCATAAAAAAAAAAGTCAGCTTTAGATCCCTACATTGTCTTATATAGACGAGCACTGTGTAGATATTGTAACTGTCTTTGTTTTAGTGCAGCAGTGCAGGTTCAGAAGTGTGTGCATGTTGAACAGAGAGCAGCAGCAGCTTGAGTAGCAGACTCCAGGGAGTAGCAGCCCAAGACAAGGTATTCTACTAATTTGACAAAACTGAAGACAAAAAAAAATAATAATTTTTTTTTGACAAAACTGAAGACAACAAACGACACAAGAAGGAAGCACACATATCTACGGAAAAAGAAACGAACACCAGACAATTGGTAGCTTGTTGCACCAAAACTGAAAAATAAGCCACTAGGCCAAGGCTCTTCCAGCAGCCACCAGGCCCAGGCTCTTCCAGCAGCCACCAGGCCCAGGCTCCTGCAGCAGCCACCAGGCCCAGGATCCTCCAGCAGCCACCAGGCCCAGGACCCTCCTGCTCCACCAGGCCCAGGATCCTCCAGCAGCCACCAGGCCCAGGACCCTCCAGCAGCCACCAGGCCCAGGACCCTCCAGCAGCCACCAGGCCCAGGACCCTCCTGCTCCACCAGGCCCAGGACCCTCCAGCAGCCACCAGGCCCAGGACCCTCCTGCTCCACCAGGCCCAGGATCCTCCAGCAGCCACCAGGCCCAGGACCCTCCAGCAGCCACCAGGCCCAGGACCCTCCAGCAGCCACCAGGCCCAGGATCCTCCAGCAGCCACCAGGCCCAGGCTCTTCCAGCAGCCACCAGGCCCAGGCTCCTGCAGCAGCCACCAGGCCCAGGATCCTCCAGCAGCCACCAGGCCCAGGATCCTCCAGCAGCCACTAGGCCCAGGCTCTTCCAGCAGCCACTAGGCCCAGGCTCTTCCAGCAGCCACTAGGCCCAGGATCCTCCAGCAGCCACTAGGCCCAGGCTCCTGCAGCAACCACTAGGCCAAGGCTCAACCAACAAGTTAATCAACAGTGACTTCAACGGGCCATCACAAGGAAATACAAATCTCATCATTTTCAAAATGCCGCCTAAAAGAGCAAACCCAGGAGTTGAAGAGGAGTTGGAGGAGATTAAGAAATCGCTTAATTTCATGTCTGATGAACTGAGCAAAGTGGCTAAACAACAAGGTATGCTACATGACCTAATGGATGAAATAAAACAACTAAAAAACCTCATAAAGGACAAGGACAAGAAAATAGACGACTTGGAACGGCGAATCGAGGACCTTGAACAATACACAAGAATGGATGATTTAGTCATAAGTGGACTGGAGACGCAACACCGAACCTACGCCGGAGTAACAGCTGGGGGAGGTAAAGATGGTGAAGATGCCCCGGTAGAGGAGCTGCAAACGCTTGAACAGCAAGTGATAAAATTCCTTCAAACGAAGAATGTAAGTATTCAGAGCCATCATATTGCAGCATGCCACACGCTCCCCAGGAAAGACAGTAAAACAAAGCCATCAATTATTGTTCGGTTTGTGAGTCGCAAAACAAAGATTGAGTTACTGAAACAGGGTAAGAAGCTTAAAGGGACTGGTGTGTATTTAAATGAACATTTAACGAAAAAGACTGCTGAAATTGCAAGACAGGCACGCAGCCTGAGAAAACAAAATAAGATACAAGCGACATGGACGAGGAACTGCAAAGTAATGATAAGACTAAATGGCAATCCCGAAGAAGCGAAAGTTGTGATGATAAGAGAACTCAAAGACTTAGAGCAATATAAATAATCAGGAATCTGCTCTGGAATCTATTGGAAAAGTGACGATTGGATAATGGACAATGGGTATGGAAAGTGTTTCTGGCCTTACGGCTCAAAAAACAACAACAAAAACAAAAACACATAAATGACAAGTTTGGACACAGATTATAGGTTTCCATTCAGAGATATTGAAGAGGAAGAATTTGATTATGAAAAGGACTGTCAAGGTGGTTATTTTGCCACACACGCTGAGAAAACGAACTTCAAAACGTTTAACTATGCAGAGCACAACATGCATGACCCTGAAAGTAACATTGACCCAGATACCCACTTCTACAATAACACCAATAATACTTGTGAGTACTATACGGATGACCAATTCAATATGAATATTAAAATGGCAAATGCATTGTCGGTCATACATTTCAATAGTAGAAGCCTGTATAAAAATTTTTCTAAAATTACAGAATGTTTAAGTAAGTTAAAAAAGTTTAATATAATTGCAATATCAGAAACATGGCTCGATAATGAGAAAATTAGTGAAATGGGACTGGAAGGATACAAATTATTTACAATGAACAGGGTGAATAAAAAAGGAGGCGGTGTTGCCTTATATGTAGATAAAGTTTTGAAATGTAGTCTGATTGAATGTATGTCAAGCACCATAGATAACGTATTGGAATGTGTCACTATTGAAATCCATGTTGAAAAAGCTAACAATATAATTATAAGTTGCATCTACAGTGGGGCAAAAAAGTATTTAGTCAGCCACCGATTGTGCAAGTTCCCCCACTTAAAATGATGACAGAGGTCAGTAATTTGCATCAGAGGTACACTTCAACTGTGAGAGACAGAATGTGAAAAAAAAATCCATGAATTCACATGGTAGGATTTGTAAAGAATTTATTTGTAAATCAGGGTGGAAAATAAGTATTTGGTCACCTCAAACAAGGAAAATCCCTGGCTCTCACAGACCTGTAACGTCTTCTGTAAGAAGCTTTTCTGTCCCCCACTCGTTACCTGTATGAATGGCACCTGTTTGACCTCATCATCTTCATAAAAGACACCTGTCCACAGCCTCAACCAGTCAGACTCCAAACGCCGCCATGGCCAAGACCAAAGAGCTTTCGAAGGACACCAGGAAAAGAATTGTAGACCTGCACCAGACTGGGAAGAGTGAATCTATAATAGGCAAGCAGCTTGGTGTGAAAAAATCAACTGTGGGAGCAATCATCAGAAAATGGAAGACATACAAGACCACTGATAATCTCCCTCGATCTGGGGCTCCACGCAAGATCTCATCCCGTGGGGTCAAAATGATCATGAGAACGGTGAGCAAAGATCCCAGAACCACACGGGGGGACCTGGTGAATGACCTGCAGAGAGCTGGGACCAAAGTAACAAAGGTCACCATCAGTAACACACTACAACGGCAGGGAATCAAATCCCGCAGTGCCAGACGTGTTCCGCTGCTGAAGCCAGTGCATGTCCAGGCCCGTCTGAAGTTTGCCAGAGAGCACATGGATGATACAGCAGAGGATTGGGAGAATGTCATGTGGTCAGATGAAACCAAAGTAGAACTTTTTGGTATAAACTCAACTCGTCGTGTTTGGAGGAAGAAGAATACTGAGTTGCATCCCAAGAACACCATACCTACTGTGAAGCATGGGGGTGGAAACATCATGCTATGGGGCTGTTTTTCTGCCAAGGGGACAGGACGACTGATCCGTGTTAAGGACAGAATGAATGGGGCCAAGTATCGTGAGATTTTGAGCCAAAACCTCCTTCCATCAGTGAGAACTTTGAAGATGAAACGAGGCTGGGTCTTCCAACATGACAATGATCCAAAACACACCGCCCGGGCAACAAAGGAGTGGCTCCGTAAGAAGCATTTGAAAGTCCTGGAGTGGCCTAGCCAGTCTCCAGACCTCAACCCCATAGAAAATCTGTGGCGGGAGTTGAAAGTCCGTGTTGCTCGGCGACAGCCCCAAAACATCACTGCTCTTGAGAAGATCTGCATGGAGGAATGGGCCAAAATACCAGCTACTGTGTGTGCAAACCTGGTAAAGACCTATAGTAAACGTTTGACCTCTGTTATTGCCAACAAAGGTTATGTTACAAAGTATTGAGTTGTATTTTTGTTATTGACCAAATACTTATTTTCCACCCTGATTTACGAATAAATTCTTTACAAATCCTACCATGTGAATTCATGGATTTTTTTTTCACATTCTGTCTCTCACAGTTGAAGTGTACCTCTGGTGCAAATTACTGACCTCTGTCATCATTTTAAGTGGGGGAACTTGCACAATCGGTGGCTGACTAAATACTTTTTTGCCCCACTGTATAGGACACCAGGTTCATGCCTTGAGACATTCAATGAAAAACTTGCTGCTATGTTTAGCAACCTAAATGATAAAAAAGTGCAAATAATTTGTGGTGATTTTAATATAGATTTGCTAAACCCAAATGGACATCAGAAAACAACAGATTTCATAAATACAATGTATAGTAACTCCCTTTTCCCTGTAATTATAAAACCAAGTAGAATAACAATTGATACAGCTACATTGATAGATAATATATTCACAAATAAAATTGACCATGAAATAGTAGGTGGACTTCTTATAACTGATATAAGCGATCATCTTCCTGTTTTTGCAATTTTTCAAAATTATTTTGGGATTAAAACTAAACAAAAGAATCAAATATTTGATATGATACGACTTAGAACAACAAGAGCCATTGCTGCCCTCCAGGTGGACTTAAAGGAACACAATTGGAATGAGGTTTTTGCAAATGAAGATTCAAATAGTGCATATGATGCATTCTTATCAACTGTAATTTCACTATATGAAAAACATTGTCCTTTAATGAAAATCACTAGAAAGCATCACAGATCAAATAAGCCATGGATCACAAAGGGGATAGAAGATGCATGTAAAAAGAAAAATAATCTATATAAGAGATTCATAAAACAGAGGACAAAAGATGCTGAAATAAAGTACAAGTTATATAAAAATAGATTAGTAAATATTATAAGAACAAGTAAGAAAGAATATTACCACAAATTATTGGAGCAAAGTAGAAGTAACACACAAGAAACATGGAGGATATTAAATAGTATAATCAAAAAGGGCTCAAAAAATAAGAATTATCCAGATTATTTTAAAAAAGATAAAGATATTGTGCTTGATAAAACTAAAGACATTGCAAATGAATTTAATGATTTCTTTGTAAATGTTGGCTTTAATTTAGCAAAAGAAATTCCAGAGTCAAGAAATAATAACGACCTAAATAAACATATTACTCAGAATGTGTCCTCCATGTTTATTGGTGCTGTAACTCATAGAGAAATAATTAACATTGTGAAGACATTTAAAAATAAAAAGTCCACTGACTGTTTTGGTATTGACATGATATTAGTTAAAAGTATTATAGAATATATAGTGCAACCTTTCGCATACATTTGTAATCTGTCCTTTCAAACTGGTGTATTTCCCTCACAAATGAAAATAGCAAAAGTTATTCCAATCCATAAAAACGGAGAGAGAAGTCAGTTTACCAATTATAGGCCAATATCACTGCTCCCACAGTTCTCAAAAATTTTAGAAAAGTTATTTGTTAATAGACTTGATAAATATATTGAGAAGCATAATCTCCTAAGTGATAACCAATATGGCTTTAGAGTGAAAAGGTCCACTTCGATGGCAGTGATGGAACTTGTAGAAGGGATATCTAATGCTATAGATAATAAGGAATATACTGTTGGTGTTTTTATAGACTTAAAAAAGGCGTTTGATACGATTGATCATTCTATATTAATGAATAAACTAGAGAGATATGGCATAAGAGGGTTAGCATACAAGTGGATGAAAAGTTACCTGGATGACAGATATCAATATGTCGAATTCAATAATGTAAAATCTAAGCAGTTGAAGGTAACTTGTGGTGTTCCTCAGGGCTCTGTGCTGGGCCCTAAATTATTTATATTATACATAAATGACATATGTAGCATTTCCAAACTGTTAAAATGTGTATTGTTTGCTGATGATACCACTCTGTATTGCTCAGGTAAAAACCTGGAACAGCTTCTGACTACAGCGGAAAAGGAGTTAAATATATTAAAAAACTGGTTTGATGTAAATAAGTTATCATTAAATATAAAGAAAACAAAATTGATTATTTTTGGCACTAGACAAATGAAAAATGTATCTAAAATCAGGGTTAATGGAATTGAAATTGAAAGAGTGTACGAAAATAAATTTCTTGGAGTGATAATTGATGATAAGCTGAGTTGGAAGTCTCATATAAACCATGTGAAAACAAAAATGTCAAAAACCATTGCTATTCTCTATAAAACAAAGCATGTCCTGAACAAAAAATCATTATACACACTCTATTGTACTCTGTTGCTTCCATATATGACTTACTGTCTGGAGATATGGGGTAATGCATATAAAACGAACACTCTTCCTATTTTCAAGTTGCAAAAAAGAGCTATAAGAATTATAAACCAATCAAACTATATAGAACCAACTAACATTTTGTTTATTAATCTGAATACCCTGAAATTTTATGATTTAGTTGAATATAAAATGGCACAGATAATGTATAAAGCACAAAATAACTTGCTTTGCCCCAGTACTCAGAAGCTGTTCAAAGTCAGAGAGAGTCAATATGACTTAAGGGGAACAGATTTCTTTAAAAAAAACAAGATAAGGACAAATATAAAGCAGAGATGTGTTTCTGTTAGAGGAGTTAACCTGTGGAATAGTTATGACAGTGATTTAAAAAGGTGTAGTTCATTTTCCTTGTTTAAAAATATGTTTAAAAATAGAGTATTAGAAAAATATGTATATCAAGAATGAAAAGAGCAAAAACAAAAAAAACAAAAACAAAAAACAGAAAACCTCTTGATTCTTTTGCTTTGATGTAGTTACTTACTAAGGTGGTGGTGTTTTTTCTTGTTTGTTTGTTTGTTTGTTTTGTTTTTGCTTTGTTTGCCTTCTCTCACCCCAACCGGTCGCAGCAGATGGCCGCCCCTCCCTGAGCCGGGTTCTGCCGGAGGTTTCTTCCTGTTAAAAGGGAGTTTTTCCTTCCCACTGTCGCCAAAGTGCTTGCTCATAGGGGGTCATATGATTGTTGGGCTTTTCTCTCTGTATCTATGAAGCGCCTTGAGGCGACATTTGTTGTGATTTGGCGCTATATAAATGAAATTGAATTGAATTGAATTTTATTATTTGCTTCGAGCCCTGTGTACAGGAGCTGCATGCTAAAAGATCTTTTGTTAAAAGGGTTGGCGTAATAAGCAAATGCTTCAGCCAATACCTTTTGATTAGCCTTGTCTCATGCTTTCTTGCTTTGTGGTAAATCTTTGTTCTGTCTTCACTGAGATATTTGAGTGCTAATCAATGCTAATCAATAAACACATTTTCTCCAACATGCGCTCAGAATAGTGGCACAAAAATAACGCCATAGTGGATTTAGTCCCAGGGCCTTGATTATATATATTATCTATATTAGTCTATAGTCCGATATTTTGTGTCTGTCTTTCTTAGAAACAAACAAACAAAAAAGACATGGATTAAACTGCCATATCACATGTAGTTGTGCAGGGAAGCAGAAGATACATGCATGGCAGGATCTAACCTGTTTGTGCAATTTATAGCCATCCTCCAAATTAAATCCAGCGTCCACAGCAGACAACACAAAGCAGATTATTTTACCAAACATTGTTCTGAATTTAGATTACCTGATCTTGATTTATTGATTTATTAAACCTGTGTTTAAGAATATCCTTCATAATTAAAGAAGTGCAGTTTCCCACTTTGTCCACATTGTTGTGCTGTATGCAAAGTCAGTAAAGACAACTGGTTGATTCAAGGTTTTCTTTTCTCCACTAGATGGCAGAAAAACTGTGAGAAACACTGACCACTGAACACTAACCTTACCATGACTGCTGCAGTGTGTTGTTACCTCAGACTGATGCCGTATACTGTGTGGACGGCCTTTGTGTGGTCTTACTTTCAAAGATTTTCATCTTCATGGTTTCAGTGCAGAGTTTCAGATTTACTGCCACTTCAATCACTGCTTAAGATTGTTCTACGGTAGCTCTGAGAGGCTAAATGGATTGCAACTTAAGAAAACACCAGCAATAAGAAAAATGTTGCAAAAGTGCACAAAACACAATGGAAATAGGAAAAACGACAACGGAAATAGGAAAAAAAAAACAGATTTCCAAAACAACTAGGGAAGTGACGGACCAGTTGCAGGAACCAAAATATGCTCACAACTGCGCTGGGAGGCACTTAAAAGAAGTAGAGGATCTCTCGGTTTGGTGAGGAAAGAAAAGATGAGCGGTATGTGTGTTAGCCTAATAGCATAAAAATCTGTCATCAGTATTATATGAATCATGAAAAAACACACCTACCATGTTTTGGGTTCTGCAACTGGTCCGTCGGGTTATTGTCTCCCCAGAAACACTTCCCTTGTGCTTTAGGAAATCTGTTTTTTCCTATTTCTGTTTTCTTTTTTCCTATTTCCGTTGTCGTTTCTCCCTATTTCTGTTGTTGTTTTTCCCTATTTCCGTTGTGTTTTGTGTGCTTTTGTAGCATTTTTCTTATTGCTGTTTTTTTCTTAAGTCGCAGCCCATTTGGCCTCTCAGGGCCACCGTACATTTCTGCTGGAAGATATTTAAAACAGTCCCTTAAGCCCTTGAAAATTTAAACCATGTTGAGAAGCACGTGTTTATTTTCATAATCTCAGTTGAAGAAATCTAAAATGGTCTAATAGAGATCATGTGGAGGGTTTGGGGTTTAGACAACCTGCTCCACCATATGAATATTGATTTTCTTTAACAACTCAGAATGTCTTTGTTATTTTTAGCTACCAGACAGATGAATCTGTATAATCTGTAAAGGTAGCAGGTTCCATGTTTTCCAGGTTACATTTAAATCCACTCCTGGAGGACGGTGTACATCAGTAGAAACACTGCATTTTATAAATAACTGACTTAATTTAAGATTGGTCCTCTTAATTTATTGAGTTTCTGGTAATGATGCTAATTGATTGTTATGTTTTAATCATTTCTGAATTGACCGCGTATGTCTTGCATGGGGCAGATTTTAAAGTGGAAACTTTTTTATATCATTTTGTGCTTTTGCCACAAATGACACAACGTTCTTTCTTTCGTTTAACCTCTTAGCTGTAACTTTGGACCTTTCATGTATAAATAATTTCTGCCATCTGTAGAGTCAGTCAAAAGTTATAGAGGATTCAGGGTTTTAATGAAAATGAGTGTTCACAAAGCACATATCCATTTTTTTTATTATTCTTTTTTCATGTAGCTTTAAGCTACATATATTGAATTACTAAATGATGTGGCTGTCATAAAATCCCTCAGCACATCTAGACTAGAAAAGAGGGGGAAAAGTTACTAATAGATGTAAATCTTCTGTATCCACATCCTATCTTTAATTATTCCCAATTGCAGGTACCATCATAATTCATCAGCTATACTGTGCTAGTGAACACATCACTGCTTTCAGCACAGCTTTGAGACTTTCCCAAAAAGTACAAATGGATTTAATAACAGGTCCACTTTGCTGTCCTTACAACACTTAGAAAGTTTCACAGAAAATAAACTGACCACTTCCTTCCTCGTTTTTAAAAACACAGAGATTTTACGTTATTTTCTGTACAAAGCTACCGAGAGCACCGAGAACAGCACGCAGGTTTTTTTTTTAATAACTTGCTGTTTGGAAATTCCCTCATCTCAACTAATGTTTTTATATATGGGCACTTTAAATATAGGCTCCAAAGCAATAATATTATGTAATGTTGACTAAAGTAAACGTTTAAGCATTTATCATGGAGTATTAGGAATATACATTGCTAAAATGTGAGGGTTTTTTTGTTAGATCTTTATTGAAAATATCAGCCTTATTTTCACTGTACAATACTTTTGTTTCACTTTTGTAGAATTGTAGATTTTTACAAGGTGTGGAGATGAGTTTCTTTGATGCCATAGTACTTTGATTTAAACCATATAAGACATCTTTTTAAGTGACTTTATGAATGAAAAGATAAGACTGTGTTTCTGTCAGGTGGCAGGATCTCTGTAGTCAAAAGTATGGCATCTGCTCTGGGACTTCCCCACCGTTCTGTGTGCAGAAGGATGCGAAAAAGTTTAGTTTGCAGCCTGTCTAACAACATGCCTGATTATAAAGGAATTTCTTTTTTTAAAAAATATATAACCAGGCATCAACTTATTAAGTTTTCAGCAAACTGACAAAAAAGTTTTTCACACTAACACCCAACTCCTACAAAAATAGAAAAACTGTCAAATATAGTCATACTTCGGCCCTGATGAGCCAACCTAGCTTGCAGTACATGACTTCCAATGATGAGTCATTTCAAACTGTCTAAACAACAGATAACAACATGTGAACAGCATCACTAAGGAGGTGGCGCCTGGTGTGGTTTTGGTGGTTTCATTCTGATTCCTATCAAATATTAATAACATTAATATGTATTTACAGTAAAAAAAAAAAAAGACACAGTAGCACTAAATGTGAACATCAAAGCTTCGTGTTATCCCACTGTGTTCTTTAAAATTTGATCTCAAAAACACTTCACAAGGCAAATCAGTTAATACATCCACCATAAGCACAGATGCACGAAATTACGAAAGTACGTAGAGTTAAATATTTAGATACATTTATATGAAAAGTGAGTAAATACTGCTGATAGCAGGTGATTAATTTGTGATTTTACTCATTACTGCTCTTGTATTGAAGTTTGCATCCCATTGCAGGTAGGTCACATGCATTAATACCTTGCTTATGACTGCATAGCATTAGCAATTTAGGGACAACAGATTGTGTTGTTTATGTTTCTTGAAGGAAACACTTCATTCCCATATATTTTTTTTTTGGCCAGAGACAGGAAAGCAGGGGAGACATGCAACAAAGGGCTGCAGGTCAGACTCAAACCCAGGCCTCCTGCTCTCCATGCTGGCAGCATATTCCCTGCACACCCACTGAGCTAAACTGGTGCCCATCATGCTTGTATTTTAATTAGAGTGCATATTTAAGACTGGGTGGCTTACATGACATTTTCTGGTTTTTAATGGGTCGTAGCACTTTGACCAAATATAGTCATACCTCGGCCCAGATGAACCAATCCAGCAGTACACAGATTCCAAGGAACAACAGCAGGTAACATCATAAAAACAGCATCACTTTTTAGGTGGCACCTGCTGTGGATTCAGTGGTTTAATTCATGTCAAATATTGATAACATTAATGTGTTATTAGAGTAAAAAAGACATGGCAGCACTAAATGTGGACATCGAAACTTCATGCCATCCCCCTGTGTTATTTAAAATTTGATCTGAAAAACAGCTCAGGGCTGGATCACAAGGCAAATCAGTGACAAATAATGAATGTGATAAACTAGATAGAAACCACATCTCGGAGGTCAAATGAAAAGCTGTATATGGTCCCTGACATTGTTTTTTTGTTTTATTACAATTATTTTGTACGTCCTTGGAGAGCCACACAATCGCCAGGAATTTTATTATCTACACCTGATCAACTGATTGTTCATACAAATATCTAATCAGCCAAACACATGTCATTAAATAATGTAATCAGGCATGTAGATATGTTCAAGCTGACCAGCTGAAGTTTAAAGTTAGCATCAGAAAGAGGAAGAAAGGTGATGTAATAGACATGGTTTTTGTTGTCAGACATGCTGGTTTTAGAATTTCAAAAACTGCTAATCTACTGGGTTTTCCCACACTACTGTCTTTGAGGTTTACAAAGGATAGCCTGAAAAAGAGGAACTATACAGTTAGCGACATTTAGCAAAAATGTCTTGTTGATGCCAGGGACCAGAAGAGAATGGGGAGACTGTTTGAAACTGATGAGATGGCAACAAAAGACCACTCGTGGTTGTCTTTCCTGTCAGATGAGGACATGAAACTGAGAGTATAATTCACTCACCAAAATTGGAAAATGTAACATAAAAAACAATGCCTGGTCTGATGAGTCTTGATTTCTGCTGCAACGGTTGGGTTGGGGTGGCTGTAGCTCAGGCGGTAGAGCAGGTCATCTACTAATCGGAAGGTTGGTGGTTCAATTCCTGGCTTCCCCTAGTCTGCATGCCAAGATATTAACCCCAAATTGCTCTCCGATGCTCTCCATCAGAGTGTGAATGTTACTTAGAAAGCACTTAGAACAATGTGCTTGTGTGAATGGGTGAATGCACAAGTTGTATAAAGTGCTCAGAAGAGTAGAAAAATGCTATATACCATAGAATTTGGTGTAAATTTAATGAAAGAATGGATCCAGCCTGCCTTATATTAACAGTTCAGATTGCTGCTGCTGGTGTAAGTGTATGGGGAATATTTTCTTGACATACTTTGGGCTCATTTGTGACATCAGTAAAATGCCACAACCTGTCTGATTTTTGGTGACCACATATACCTCCGTTTATGACCACAGTGTACCCATCTCCTGATGGCTGCTCCCTGCAGAATAATATGCCATGCCACAAACCTCAAATTCTCCTTAACTGGTATCTTAAACATGACAATGAGTTCACTTTAGTCAAAGGACCTCTACGGTCAAAAGATCTCAATACAGTAGAGCACTTTTGGGATGTGATGGGAGACGAGATTGACGTGTCAACTTAGACCAAAATCGGTGGAACATTTTAATCACCACTAATGATGTGGCCTGTTATATATAATTAAGTTAACCAGCAATAGTGTGAAACATATTGAGCGCATGCACCTGCTCTGTGTCAAACGCTTCTAATAGATTCATCCGGTGGCTATTTTCACAGCTCAGCCTGCCACAGACTGTTTCTTAACAGGTGGTTGTCATGGTGATTGCCTTAACATGTTTGCAACAAAGTGACCATCATTTCATCATATCCTGTGTAGCTCTTTGTGAGCATGACTAAAGGTGTGATCTTTCTTGGTGAATAATAAAGCCCTTTGAATTACAAAAAGCTGACTTTAACCTCTGTGAAACAGAAGTATGAGCATGTGGCTTATGACCCAGCAGTTCTTCTGGTTATCTGTCTTATTGGGCATAATTACTTCCCCCTTCCTGCATTTTATATAGCAGACATTAGAGAGAAAGCAGGAAGTTACCAAGAGCTTTAAATGAAATCCTTTCCTTCATGGTACGTGGAAACTATGAAGTCACAGTTTCCACTGTCAGTGGAAATTCTTTGAAAACCAAGAATCCAAAAATGTATCACTTGTTATTTATCCCCTTAACATTGTCCAGTTTAACAACTTTCTGTTTCCCCCTTTTGTATTAAATGTTAACCTACTTAGGGTACCAACATGAACATCTTATTACAGAGGATCTCAGTTAAAAATATTGGATGTTTTGGCTGCAGGTGCTTTTTTCGTGTTTGCACACAACCAGTGTTGGTTGATCGTTGGCTTTATTCTCCCATCATCCCCCACCCCCTGGCTGCCAGGGAGTGCAGCCTTGGACTCTTGTTGCCCACGTATGTACCAGGAATAGGCACTGCCCTTGCTAGGTGGAATTTATGGCTATAAACACACATTTTTAGGGCGCTAACTCAATATAAGTGAAGTGTCAAGTTCAGAGAAATCCCCTAAAAATGTTTTAAGTTTAACAGCTGTAAATGTGTTAAATAACTAAGATTAATAATCGCATTAAAAAAATTATAAATATATTCTTGAGCAGCCCTACTATTAAATGTTCTGGTTTCCTCTCAGTGTATAATAACTGAATGCAAACGTGTAATCACATTACTGCATGTTGTGACAAATCTATTTGCAGGTATTTTCCAATTAAAGTAAGGAAACTGTGCTTGACATGAAAATAAAATTATATTTTTCACCTTAGACTTAAATGGGATTCATCAGGAACTCTAAATTAAGAAACTTTTCATGGGTATAAAAGAGAATCCTAAACATTTTATTCACCTGTTTCTTTCTGTCACTACTCGAGTTCATGAGCACACTGAAAGGGAGACGTGGGAGAGATTAGTTTCAGGCTGACTTCAAGACACCACAGTTGCCCAAAAAAGTGCACACTGCTGCCACATCAGTACTAGAGGTTTAAAAACCGAGACCAAATGAGTGTTTCAAACACCCACGGCCTGTGCTGAGAAATGTACCAAAGAGTGTTGTCCCTTCTTTACTGGAGTACGACCAGCATTTTCACACCCATTTTCCACGGTATCTGTATGAATGTCAGTTTGTTGGTTTCAACGTCAAAGCAGGGCCAAAACAATTCCTCACCAGTCTTACACTGGAAGGGCGTGGGGAGGTGTTAAATAAGTGTAAGGTGAATGTCATGAGAAAGCCAAAAGAACATCAGCAAAAAGCAGAAATAGGAAAAACAAAGAAGCCACACTAACCGGACAAAGCACATCCCCTCTAAACCTAAAAAAGCTTTGGTTTCAGTAAGCAGGATTACTGATGTACAATGAGACACATTTTCACATGAAAAAACGGAAGATTTCACAAGATCAGGACGTCTTGCAGACATTCAGCCTGATTTAATTTTCTACTTTACTAAGTTTGAGCAGTTCCCTCCTTTATGACCTGATCCACTTTAAGTTATTCCACAGTGCATTTAGCATCTATTGATTTCCCCCTTTTTCAAAGATTTAGTAGGCGTGTGTCAACAACACTGTCCTCACCTCTCCGCTGTTTGCACAGGCCTTCGTGCATCAACTTTACACAAGTGGTAAACCGCAAGTTATGTAGACGTGGCAAAAGAAAGAAATGATGTATGTTAGTGTACAGCAAAAAGGATACAAGTGAAGCAGATGTGTCCTGTTTATGTGAAGGTGGGATAATTAAAATGTTCTTTAATCTCAAGTTATTAAACTGAAAAGTGAAACTACGTGTGGGAAACTCTTTACTTTACTCAAGAAAACGCATACACGCGCACATCGCATTGTCCTTTGAGTTCCAGATAGACAGCTGCTGGCAAACCAGCCAAGATGTTGTGAAATATGACTTTTGCGTACGTATTAGATGTGGAAAGTAAAAAGTGGAGGATAGGAGGATTAGCAGCTGTAACTCCCGAACTGGAAGAGCAGCTCCAGCTGATTCCAGAAACAACATCAGAGGTCTCTGACCAAAAGATTGCAGTTCTAGGAAGCTAAGATATTGTACACAACCCTCAAACTCTCAGGCCTCTGATGGAGGACTCAAGCTCTGTAAATGTATCTCTCTCTGTTCATGCACCAGTCTCAGATCACTCCATCAGTTCATACCTTGAATTTTATGGACCATAGCAGGATATTTTGTCATACAGCTGGAAGGGAGGGTCCTATCAATGAATGAGTCCGGGAGTGTGAAGAAGACCGATTTTTCTTTCCTTTCATTTTCTGCTTTATTTTCCATTTTCTATATTTTAAGCTTGTTTCAGACAGTGGGTATACAAAGGCCCAGTATAAGATAAAGATTAAAGAGGATTATTGTTCAAGAATAGAAATATTCAGTTGGAAAAGCACAGATGAATGCTATACATCATATTAATACTAGGTTTGTGACATGGCACAGAATGTAAATATGTAGATGGAAAATGCATAATGAGAATTGGACTGGACCTACTCAACTACTCTAAAAGTTCTTTATCTGACATGTCACATTCACCCACACATTCATTCAAGTATTTTTTCTATGTCTAAGTGGTTTATAGCTAACATTCACATTCTAACGAAAACACCTGGAGAAATTCAGGCTTCAGTATCTTGCTGAAGGACACCGGCATGCAGAAATCGAACCACCAACATTTGGATTAGTAGATAACCTACTTGAACTTCTGAGCCACTGCCACCAACTAATGGGCTTGGTGCAACACCCGCATGTGCAATATTTGGTTGCACATTGGTCTGATTAGATTATTATATGTCAGTTTTCTCTGACACCCCCTACAGTGGTTTATTTTATAAATAATAAATATTACTGCCAAACTTTGCTGGTTTTATGGCTTTGAACGGGAAAACTTTCCAGCTTGGTAACTTAGAATTTCTAATTGCAGAGAGCCACTGTGTGGGGCTGCAGCCCTGGCTGGTTGCACATGGTTTCCCAACATCTTAGACCCCACTTACAGTCTACGTTAATAAAATACATTAATTTATAACAGGTCCAACTTTTAATCAACCACATTTGCACTCCCTGAATTTTTGAAATTGCGTCAGATGGAAGCTTCACATTTTTTCCATGTTGCTAATGTCAAAAATGTCATGTGCTGAATCTGAGTTATTAAAATAGCCACAGTCACACAGTATTTGACTCCTATTATGGTACAAGCTCGATGTTTATATAACAAAAAGGTTTTTTAGTCTATTTGTCTTCAGTCAGGGCTACTTTTTTTGAAGTGTTTTTGAATGGGAAATTCTCAAAACGCAAAAAGAGACAGTCCATTTTGCATTTGGAGGCCTGTGGAAAACATCCAGCATGATGAAACAGAAAATGAGAAGCAGGTCATATGAAACTTAGGAAGGAAGTTTATTTTTATCTTGATATGGTAAATTCTGGGGAACTCAGGCTTAAGAGTCTTGTCTCACCTCCTTATTTCCTCAAACAGTTTCTGTGCTCTCACTTGAAAGTTAATTAGGTCAAAGTCCAAAATACAGTGCATCACATGCTGAAAAACACCAGCAGGGTTCCTGATGAGCATGACTAACGCTCTCATCTGTTCTAGTGAAAAATAAAGCCTTTTTGAACTACAGAAACCTGATTTCAAAGTTACATTTTGAAATACTCCAAAAGTTCAATAAACATAATTAAAGCAATCCATTATTATTATTATTATGAGGCTCAAATCTGGGTTGCAATTTAAGAAAACACCAACAAATAAAAAAAAAACTGCTGCAAAAGCTGTGAAAGTAACAATCTAACAGTAAAGAGCTAATAGCAAACATGTATCTACAGTATTTTATGAATCATGCAATTAAAACGCACAATACCAGCATCTCTTTATGCATCTCTCTCACAGCACTGATGTCCCATCTGCTTTTTTAAGCACACTCAGTGCAAATCTTCACGTTTTGATGACTTTCACGTCTCCAACAGGTCCGTCACCTTATTGCCTCCCCACAAACACCTCTGTTGTGTTGTGTGAGTGGTTTAGTGTTTGTTTGTTTGTTTGTTTGTTTGTTGTTGTTGCTTCTTTTTTTTTGGGGGGGGGGGGGGGGGGGCTTTACAACAATTTTCCCATTTCCTCATTTTAATTAAAATTCCATTGTGATTTGTGCGGCTTTCAGCGTTTTTCTGTTTGCTGGTGTTTTCTTAAGCTGCAGTGTATTTGACCTCTTTGGGGTCACAGTACTGAACAGCCAACCTCAGGAGAGCCGGCTTGCTGAAACAGTGACCATTTCAGCTTTCAAGCAACTGTTTTATTGTAGCAACTAAATCCCCTAGTGAGGAATTACTGACCCCCATTTTGTAAAATAACATCTTTTCCTGGCCTCATTCATTCCTATTCTAGGCCTCTAGAGGTGGTTCAGTGCAAAACATTAGAACATATTGATTGTAAGTGGGTAAAATAAAATGCAGTTGCTGTTAAATATTGCTCATCTTGGCCTTCGTGTCACCTTTAAAAGCAAATTTTGATTTTTTTTGTGGAATATAGGGAAGGGCTCTTTATGTGAGTTAAGTTTTAAAAGTACTGCGTACCACTCCAAGACTCAAAGAAAAATTTCAAATGCAATTTAATAAGGGCTTCAGAGAATCAGCTTTACATAAATATGCAAACTTCCCTCCTGAAGTAGCAACAAAAATACAATCGAGTTCGCTATTTATCGTGTGTGTAAGTTTGTGTAGACATTAGAGAACCGCAGTGCAATTGTCTTCTCTCATTGCAACACTTTCTGTGGCAGCCCACCAACACTTACTTCTCAGAAAACTCTGCAAAGCTGCCCGTGCTTCTCACACCTGCTACAGAGAAGCTAATAACCATTTCACTCAAACTTAAACTAACAAGCAGCTCCAGTGAATCATGAAGTAACTTCAGGATGACCAAACAGGCTGTGGTGACATAACAGCTGCTCATCAAGGCTATCAAGTTCCTGAACAAAAATAACAGTTTTAATTTAAAAGAGTGAACCACATCAGGTTCAGATCAGTTGGCTGTAACTGTGTGTAATCCTGAAGGACCCTACACGGACCCTACCTCAGAATGCTCACTGTTATCTTTTAATCACAATGACTGTGTTTTCACTTTTTCATTTGACACTTTTCGTTGACACTTTGCAGTGCTCGCTGTTCCACTACTGAAATAGGCAAGGCGTGATCAGGTGATGTTTGCCGGCTATGAAGACGAGCCTTCCCTGACACTACACCCTGAACCTGCTGCTCCACTCCTCCCCTTGCAGCCGATCTACTAACCAAACCCCTCCACACTGTGGTTAAAAAAATAAATAAATCCTTTTGTCAGCAGTTTTGTTTTCTAGACAAACCGTTTGGATGCTTTTGGTTTTAAGGGCTTACGAGAACACTTTAAACTGAAAGTCTAAGTGTCCGTAGTTCTGCTTTCTACCATGATGTTAGTCACATCCTGTCTCCCCCCATCTTCTTTGCTCTTTCCATTTTGTCAGAATGACCAGCATTTCCTCATTCTGCCTTATTTCAGTTGTTCCTTTATGTCATAGATTGGAGGGCACGCATGTTTCTGCAGTTTTGTTTACAATTTTTTTTGTTTACCATGAAAATTATACAGCTGTGCAAGTGTAAACAAGTCTTAAATACTGTAGTCTAATCTTGTTTAAAATAGCGGCAGCAAAGAGCAGCTTCTGGGAACTGCAGAGAACTGTATATTCATATTCCTTTGACTGCAGTAAAGTCTGAGCTTGTTTTCAGTCTTTTTCTAACACTGTACACTTTAGATAACATCTGTTTTTAGATATTCATTGGTCTGTCATTCCATTGCTAATAGTCTGTAATAAGGAAGCTAGCCCTAAGAGGCAATGTGGGCCTTTCGGCTACATTGCTGTTAAAGGTAGTAACTTTATTTTCCTTATTTCCAAATGTATGTGAGTGTGTGTGTGCAGTTTTTGTTTTGCTGTATTTCTTAAAAAATATTTTCGTGTTTGCCTCTGAAGTGGATGTTGCATGTGATGAACATAATGTAGTCATGGCATTATTTTGAAATAGCATCATCGCATCACTGATTCAGTGTTATATGAATGCCGCTACGTTTCAGTCACAACTGCCTATTCATACTATGACTGAGCATAGAAAGCATCTAACAAAATGATGATGAAAATTGTTCTCAGAATTGTCAGCGTCTCACTGTCCCGTATCCCTTTTTGAGAATATTTTAGGAAACTGTGACTGGAAGTAGTCATAATTGTAATCTTCTTACTAACAAACAAGAGAAAAACGACATCATTTAAAATTAGTCACTAGTGCGTTACCCTGAGAAAACGTTCTTAACCATGAAACTTTATTAGGTGCTCTTGTTCAGCTGCACACTAACAACTCAATGCACTTAAATATAGTAAAGACGACCTCCTGAAGTTCAGACTGAGCTTCAGGCAAAAGGTGATTAAAGTGACTTTGAACATTGCATGGTTCTAGGCGTTTCTGAGTATTTCAGAAACTGGCAGCAACAGTTACTCACATAACCACTCAATAAAAGTATGCAGAAGAGCATCTCATGACACATCAATTCTTGAAGCAGATGGGCTGCAGCAGCAGAAGACCACACCGCTTGCCACTCCTGTCAGCTTAGATCAGGAAACCTTCACACAGACTCACCAAAATCAGAAGATTGGTTCAGGCTGCTGCTGCTGGTGTAATGGGGCTGGGGCATCGTCTCTGCATGCATTAGGCCCCAGCGCCCACTTGTGAATGCTGCTGACCACACAACAGTATCTGTGTGATTACCTCATGTCACTATGGACAAAAATATCTGTATATACTGTATCAGTGATTTCCCACTCATTTCCCACCTAACCTTAAATTCTTGGCTGATTGTGTGTAAAAATACAGTTTTCATTTCAGTAAATTCTGTATTGTGACCAGTAGTTCTGTAACATGTAGCGTATTGAATGTCGCTGCTCCATCCTGATAGCACAGAAAAGTGTGTAACAGACACGTCGTGACACCGTGTCCTTTTCATGCTTTGACTCTCCAAAGCATAAAACTGACACGCATGCAGATGTTGCAGTTTATCAGACGTTATTAACATATTTATTTCTTTTTCTTTTTTTTCCTGTCACGTTCGGCACTGTAGCAATTAGATTTATTGTCTGAAGGCCAAGAAAAATGCCCAACAAATTTATTTTTTCAAGTGGGTCATTATGGCTTTGCCATACTGGTCAACTTGATATTTATTTATTTATTTATTTATTTTTAATTTATTACAAACAGAACAGACATGACTGGGTGATAGGAAAGAGAGAGACATAGACAACAGAAGTTTAAGGAAAGGAGAGATAAACAAAAAGCTGAGGGGAAGAGGCGCGCAGAGACAAGACAAAATCTGCTAGATCACCTGCTGGGAAGAAAAAGAAGAAAACAAGCATAAAGAAAACACATCAAGGAAACCACAGAAACAACCTAGATAAGTATAAGTAACAGCAAATCATAAATACTGAGGTTATTGAGCAGCACACAACACCAATGCACGGTTTGCTTTGAGGCAGTAGCCAAGGAAGATAGTATGTGTCCGTGAACATCTGTGTGCACACCTGTGTGCGTGAAAGCACTTGTATTCAAAAGGTTTTTCCATGTAACAATCTGATAGTGGGTGTGAGGAGCCATAGCCCGTCCCCCAGTACATGAAGCAGGCATGCAGGAGATCCAGGCTCAAGACATCCACCAGAGGATCACCGGAAGGGCAGTCATGCCACCCTCCTGGAAAGAGCTGCCCAGACAAGGGGTCCAAGCAGCCATGTTGCAGAAGCTACAGGGGACATGCAGTGACATGCCCACAGGCTCTGCCGGCAGCCAGCAGCACCAGAGCCGACGGAGCCCTAGGCTTGGAGACCCGAGGGCCTCTCCACCTCTCAGAAGGGGCCTGACTGAGCCATGAGTGCCAGTCCCCGCCAAGCAGCCGCCGGGAGTGAGCCAGCACGTAACTGAGCGCCTAGTCCTGCACACAAAGAACCACCAATGCACAGACGGACAAGGGCATCAGCCTGGACCACATGTGGCACGTCCAGGTACCACATGTAATGCCACGCGTAGATTGGCATTAACTTATAGATAACCAGATGCTATTCTGGTTCACTGTTTCGTTTGCCTGCCTCCATCTCTCAGATCCACCTGACTCTCAGGACTAACCAGCACTCACCTGGACCTTGCCATCAGCTTCTCCCCCCATGCCATTCTTTTTCCAAGTAGGGTAAAAGGATACTTTCACTCATATATTGGACCTCCCACCAGTGAGCCATCTGACTCCTCTTTCCTTCTGTTTCAGTGACTCTGCTCACCTAAGTATTGAGTTTTGTGAAGTAAAGTTTTCACGTCCAAGCCACATTAACTGCCTCCATCTGAGTCTGCAGTTTGGGTCTACCCTCTTGCTCGGGCCTGTCCACCATAACACTTATGTGTTCATTTTTGAACTTTGTTTTTTTTACACCTCTGTAAATAAAACTTGGTTTCTTTACATCAGCAGCTTAACTCGTAAGATCCGTTTATTAAATGTCACTTCTGAGCATCACTCATGTTCTTTGTTCCCTTTTCTATCCGACCTGTTTGAGCTCTATGACTTCATCTTGTCTCTATCTGTGTCTCCTTCAAATAAAAACAGACTATTCTCTGTAGAAACATTTTTTTTAATCATGTGTACATTATTTCCTTATATAGCTCAAACGCTGCACATATGAGTGGGAGCACAGACGTTAATGATGTGACATGTGTAGGTGTGTCACTGGGACGCTCATTATGACTCTGTGCTTTCATATGTCCTGCCCAGAAGTGATTGCTAAAGAAATCTTTTGTAACTAAACTGACAATTTAGAAAAGATTCAGAATTTACTTTAAAGGAGAAAAATTGAAGCATTTCCTTTTAGTCATTACATTTAGGCTGTGATCAGCTTGCATTAAGTAAAATAACTCACTTTTAACCTTTTTTCTTTATTAAATCCTTAATGAAGTTGCTGATATAATAAACCAAGCTAGGAGAATGACCTCCGACTGCAGGAATCCTAGCACTCCCACAGTCTCACAAGAGGAACCATTACCAAATTATCAGCAGGAATTTGGTTGATAAAAGTGACTCCTTAAGGCAGGCTGGTGGAATTTCCCTAAATTCATTAGCATGGAGAAAGAGGAGGGAAAAATAAAACAGGAAGTTGACTGAGTGACTTCTGCTTTTCTAGACCTCACTGCATAAATAGCCGGTATCCCCACACATCAGTCAGTTCATCGAGCACTCTGGAGAAGAGAAGAGAATAACAGATACTAAATCAGATTTTTTATAAAATGGCAAACTCTGGAAGTCTGTTTGCGCTGGTCGCCGTTGTCCTGTTGGCTGTGGTCGAGTGTGGCTCATCAGGTAAATTCAAACTCTGTGGAAGTTTTCCACATTGCTTTTCTTCAGTTTCAGACAGCTTCATTTAAATCTCACGCCGCTCTGTGTTTGTCTTTAGCTGAGAAACTAGCTAACTGCTGCACAAAAGTCACCTCAACGGAGATTAAGGAACCGATCACGGGATACCTGGTCCAGATAGCAAACCCTCCATGTGTCCAGGCAGTCATGTAAGTCATATTCTGACAATTTAAAGCAACGAATAGACTCCACAAAAATGGTCAAATCACTGTTAATTTTCAGTAATTAAGAACTTTCTGAATATGCTTCCAACCATCTAATACTGACTTTAGTTGCATAACATTTTAATTTCATAAGCTGTGTACAAATGTAAATGAAAGTGACTCTATTATATTGAAAATTAACTTAATGACCTGTTGATATTAGATGAAATGGATTTAATGGCAAGACGTTTTTTAATTTTAACCTTATTTTTAATTCCTGCAGCTTTCAGACACAGTCCGGTCTTTTCTGCGCTCAATTGAACGCTTCCTGGGTTCGTGCCAAGATTTTTGCATTAAAGTAAGTTTTATATCATCATTTATTTACTCACATGCTCATTTGGTCTCATTCTTGTAATCAGTTCTTCATTTACAAACCTGTTGTCTCATATATTTTTCCTTTTTTGTTTTGTTTTTTTCATCAGGAAAGCTAAAACCAGGTCCACTACACCATCTGTGGTACCTACATCTCCAGTCTCCCTTCTCTCCATCATAACATCTACCGCCTCTCCTTCTTCATCTTCCACCCCTCTGCCTTCCTCCTCAGCGACCTCTGAGATGTCGACTGGTGCGACCTTTTCAGTAAGCAGGAATGAGTAGGACGCTATCTGATGAAGAAAGCTGTAACCTCCCCAAGATGTTGGGGGAACTAACTAATGTTAAATTATTAGGATGAATATTAAGTGTCTTTCAATTAATTTAAAGCAAAGATATTTATTTGTTAAGTCTAATCGATCTGTGCTGATACAGTAAAGGCAAATATTCATTGTAAAGTGTATTTATCAGCATTGATGTGTTAATGTGCACAGTTTTACGGTTTTATTACATGCAGGCATGTATTTATGAAAAATAGAGATATTTATTTACTTAAAATATTGTCATAACTTAAAAGTGAAGTTGTGAATTTTGCATTTAGTATTCATTATTTTTTTTATGATTTATTTGGAGATCAAACAAATGCATTCTGACCAAATCCAGAAATTCTATTGTTTAATTATTCTGAGAAAGTGTCATGAGATATTTATTTATTAAAAGCTTTTATTGTGAGGATTGTGACGGGAAAAATAAATATTAAATTTATGGTGAGATTGCATCCTTTTTCATTTCAATCTAACTGTGTGTATGTGCAAAACACACGTCTGCCTCACACTGGCAGCACCAGTCCAGGTAACTGGCTCACAATAAGAGATAGTCCATGTGTGACAGAAAACCTCTGTTTGGCAGCATCGTGCAGTATGCAGGAGGCCCACTTTCTCACTATGAGCTCTCCTGACAACAGCCCGCTCTGTTCCAGGGTTGACTATAGCAATGGTGTTTTTTGGAGCAAGAACTGGCCATATTTGGACAAACTTAATTAAATTAAGTAAGTTTGGATTACAGTGTTCCACAGCACTGGGGCACTGGAGAGTCATGTTAAATCAGGCAGATTTTAAAATTCATTTTCCATTTAGTCATTAGCACTCATCAGGCAATGTCTATGGGCAACTGACTGCACTCAGACCAAAGGGGGCTGAATAATTACTCACGCCCCACTTTGCAGTTATTCATTTCTAAAAATGAAATGAATGAAATGAAATGAAAAAAAAAAAAAAAATGTTTGGAATCATGTATGATTTTCGTTCCACTTCTCACGTGTACACCACTTTGTGCTGGTCTTTCACGTGGAATTCCTATAAAACTGATTCATGTTTGTGGCTGTAATGTGACAAAATGTTCGGAAAGTTCAAGCGGGCCGAATACTTTTGCAAGCCACTGTATATGGTCAGAAACAACGGCTTGCTATGACAAGTGTATAGTTAGGGGCAGTTATTATTGCGAACCTTTTTACATCTGGGGCAGTATGTATAGTCGAAATCAGCCGTCTATCTTGAGATCTTGAGATGTGTAAGAGGTGTAAACTTGTCACAGCCAGCCATCAATACAAATCATGATGCATACATGTGAGGCTCAACCATTAATACAAATTATGAGGTCAAAAATAGAAATGGTACATATGCAAAATATATAGTGTGAAATAGAGAATAGATAGAATAAAATAGCCCTTTATCATCATTGTAAAGTATCATATAAAATGTAAATAAATTACAGGACACTAAAGCTTGAGTATATAAGTCATACAGTTACTATATTATTTTTAGTATATGTAACATGGCCATAGTATTTTGGTAAATGGTCTGTATTTGTGTAGTGCTTTACTAGTCCCTAAGGACCCCAAAGCACTTTACACATCCAGTCATCCACCCATTCACACACACATTCACACACTGGTGATGGCAGCTACATTGTAGCCACAGCCACCCTTGGGTGTACTGACAGAGGCGAGGCTGCAGGACACTGGCACCACTGGTGCCCTCTGACCACCACCAGTAGGCAACGGGTGAAGTGTCTTGCCCAAGGACACAACGACCGAGACTGTCCAAGCCGGGGCTAACTCCCAACTGTTGAGCCACGATCGCCCCTGTATTTTCACTGTATATAAAACAAAACCCAATACAACAACAGAAATAAACATTTTAACAAATGAGTAACTAAGCCTTGACTCGTGTATTTAAACTGGATCCTGGAGAATCCTGAGGTTTTATTGTGGTTTTGCTGTCTCAGTGTCTGTTCCCTGATCAGTTTCCTTCCTTCTGTTTCCTTCCCATCTGTGCCAAATATATGATGTGTGTGTGTCTGCATTTACAGTCCAATCATATCTTTGTAGAATGACGGGGCTTGTTTTCTACAAATTTATCAATATCATTGTATGTAAAAGTGCCCTTAATGTATTTTCAGTGGTCAGTAGTTTAGAATAGAATAGAATAGAATAGCTTTTTATTGTCATGTTACAAGAACAATGAAAGGCAGTTTGGCATTTCTCCATGTGTGTGAAGTACACAATAGTGTAAGTATTTGCACAATAACAGACAAATTTACATTTACACAAGAAAGATATGTACAAGATATTGATCTACAGAGACTGCAGATCATGTTTATGCTGTAACTGAAGGCTCTTTTGACGTTGTGACGGTGCATCATGAGACCACAGCACACTTGTGACTGCATACTTTAGCATGCCCTTCCCAGAATGATTGCCAAAGATTATGTGTCACAAATGCCTCAGAGGTAATTTCACAAAATAAGATTAGCTAAAAAAAATTTTTTTTAAAGTTTTGATTCATAAGTTGTTGTTTTTTTTTTAATAGAGATTCCTTTTTACTTTTACAGTCCAGTTTAGATGAAATTTAATTATTGATCCAGAGTCTTTGTTCTTTATCAAATCCTCAATAAATCCTCAGTCAGTAAAATGAATCTTGCCATAAGAATATATTTGAGGAGTCCTAACACCCACAATCTAACAGTCTGGAAAACCCATGACCACATTGAGGACTGAAACTGTGCAATGAAAGTGTTTCTAATTTAACCGTCTCTAAATTCCCCTGAGATCAGAATTTAAAAATAAGAGAAAGAATAAGGAAAAAGCAGGAAGAAGGAAGAGAGTGATCGCTTCTCCTTTCAGGCCTTTAATATACTTTAATATTCAACATAAGAGAAAGAGAACGTAAGAGGAAGATCTGTAATCACACAAATGTTAAATGGACTGATTCTTATATAGCGCATTTCTACTTTCCTGGAGCACTCAAAGCACTTTATACAACATGCCACATTCACGCAAGAACTATTTCTATGCTTTTAAGTGTTTTTTAACTAACATTCACTCACATTATAACTCCGATGGATGCAACTTGTGGTTAGGATCTTGCCCATGGACATTTGGCATGCAGACTGGAGCAGACAGGGATGACCTGCTCTACCTCCTGAGCTACAGCCAGCTGTCTGCTTCTGAGGTGTTGGTAGCTAATCTCAGCTTTACATCACACAAATCATTGTTCTAGTCCAATCAGCTTTCTCTCAGCCTTCTTAAGGCCTCCACTCTGCGTACTTTAAATCTCGCTGAGCATCTGTCATTCTCCCTTGCAGATACTTTCATGCAACCAACCTCCTGATCACCGTCTCTCATCACTCATCATTCAAGCCTCCATCTTCATCTCCACCATCAGTGTTTACATTCAGGGGCATCCACCCCAATCCCTATCACAGCTGGGAATCCATTCTGCTGAGATGGATCATCGAAGTCTAACCGCCAAATATTTCAAACTGAATTCAGTTTTTTCAAATGTAATAAATCATGTTCAGTTCCTTCTAATGATCTCCCCTTATTGAAATGTTGTCAGTTCACTGAGCTCTCCAGAAACAACTGGAAAAGGAAGACCAACAGTGACAATTTAATCTCATATTTGTCAAGCTTTAAGAATACAATACAACAGCGACAAGTCTGTTTGCGCTTGTCGCTGTTGTCCTGGTAGCTGTGAATGTGTATGGGTCAGACGGTAAATTTAAATTTCATATAAACTCTGTTTGATGGTTCAGATGGTTGTGTTTTATTTAAAAATGCATTTAATTAAAATATAATTTCAGCTTCAACAGTAAAGCTGGCTACTTGCAGTGCAAACGTCACCATTAAGTAGCCAAGGGCAACGTATCCATGTGTCAGTGCAGTCATGTAAGTAATGTATTGTGTCGAATTTTTACGGTGAAAAATGAATTTGATCCATGTTGCAATCAGGCTGTAACATGACAAACTCTGAAGCAAGAGAAGCGCTGTGAATACTTCCGGATGCAATATGAATGTGTGTTGCACTGACGACACACAGTCAGGACGCACTGACACACAGAGTCAGCGCGTCCAGTCGAGTTGCTCAGATTAGCGGAAGTGAAGTGCAGCAGACAGCTACAGATAAAAAGAAAGAAAAAACTCTGGTTTACAGTTGGTCTGAAGGAGGAAATTAGCTATAAAGGTCAAAAGTGTTTCACTGATGATATGTGTTTATCTTTGGTAAACATGCTTAAAGCTTGACTTTACTACAGCAGAAGTACGTCTGAGCACAGATTCACTTTTTGGCTTTTCAAGAAACTGACAGTCCCAGAAGCTGCTGTTTGGTAAACCTGCTTATTTAGGTTGTTGTAGTTGATGAAATACACATTTATGGCAAATTAGAGTGTATGTATCCGGATGAATTAGTGGTTATTTTTGTCTCTTGTCTTCTCTTTTTCCTACTTTTGTCTGAACTTGGACTTCCTTTGGTGTGATTAAGATAAATGGCTTGTCTGTTGCTTCTTGTGTCTCATCTTTTCTGGATGTTTTGGAGATTATGTATCGGAATTTCAGGAGCATGACGACGCCTCCAAACATGCTCTTTCCTGTTGTCATCTATATAGGTTCCCCCAGTTCTGCAAGCTGTTCATTCTCATTTATGTGCCCCACCCTCCCTCCCTACTTGTTTTACATGGGGATCTGGGAGCCCAGGAGCTGTCGCCAGTCCCCTTTGAAGCCTTCTCCAAACTGCAGCATGTCAAAGCATTCACTCTTACCTACCAAAACGCTGTGAAAACCTAAACTGAGGACGTGGGCCCAGCTAGTGAATGTTCATTTGCCTTTTTATAAAAAATACTGTTGGACCTGGAGTGGTATTACACCAAATACTGATGTGAGTTCTTGATATTTATTGTACTTTACATGTAGTTTGCTGTTTTCTACAAATGTATTAATCTCATTAGTTTTAAAAACATCCTCACTTTACTTTCAGTGATCAGTATTTTACATACATCTAGAAAAACGTGTCTTTCCATTTAACTGGATGAGTAGGACATTCCTCAATTTCACTTCCCGTTATTTGCAAACTTTTCAAACCTAGGAAGACGTTCTTCTGTTTCCCCCAGACGCTGGCGTTGCACAGTTTCTTGCACATGGGTGGGAGGTCAGAGGTCGATGTTGTGACATGCCCATGCGTCACAGTACCCGAGCACACTTGTGACTGCACACTTTAATGTGCCCTGCCTACAATGATGACCAACGGTTTTGTATCATGAATGCCACAGAGGTGACCTTCAAAAAATAAGAATCACTTAATGTTTTTTTTTAAAAAAGCGTTTAATCATGAATTTATATAACTGAGAATTTTTGCATTTAAGGAATGATTTGTTTGAATTAAGTTAGACAACAGATTCAGTCTTTCCTCTTTATTAGTTCTTCGAATAAATCAAGTCATAAAAAAAAAGAAACTTGCCATAAGCATGATTTGAGGACTCCCGACACCCACAATATGATCGTTGGGGAAAAGCCATGACCAAATTTAGGATTGACATTGTGCAATGAAAGTGGTTTCGGATGTAAGTGTCTTGGAATTCCCCTGAAATCAGCGTTAAACTTATTCATTCATGAAAAAAGGAGCATCGATAGGAAAAGAGAAGGAAGAAAAAACCCCAGAGGGATCACTTCTGCTTTTAGCGCCTTTAAGTATCCAACATCTCAAGACATTTGTCAGTACATCCAGCTCTCTGGAGACGAAGGAAGAAGAAAGACCAACAGATAATCATTTACTGGTTAATCTCTTATTTATCAAGCTTTTTAAAAATGGTGAAGTCTGGAAGTCTGTTTGCGCTGGTCGCCGTTGTCCTGCTGGCTGTGGCTGTGTCTGGATCAGATGGTAAGCTAACCTTTAGAAAAACTCTGTTTATAATCTTTCAGGCTTTGTTTTGTATAAAAATACATTTCAATTAAAACTTAATCCCTGCTTCAACAGAAAAACTGGCGACTTGCTGCAAAACTGTCACCAATAAGGAGATTACAGAGCCGATCTTGGGATACTTGGTCCAGAGAGAAAGGCGTCCGTGTGTCAACGCAGTCATGTAAGCAGCACTTTAAACACCTTAAAGCAACAATTAGACTCCTTAAAGATTGTTAAAGATAAATAAATAGCAGCCTTTTCAGCTTGATGCACTTTATATAGTCTGAAGACCCATTTTAGCAGTTTTTCCAACAATTTTCTTAATTGTGTGGCTTTTAATCAATCAAATTCAATACTATTAAACAAACTTAAAGATAATATATTTGTTGAAGTACAAATACTTAATTTGCTTGTCATTTCTGCAGCTTTCAGACACAGTCCGGTCTTTTCTGCATCAATGGGAGAGCTCCTTGGGTTCTTGCCAAGATTGTTGCATTCGAGTAAGTTTAACATCACCATTCATTCACTCACATGCTCACTTGGACTTCTCGCCACTAATGGAATCAGTCCTTCAGTTGCAAACCTGAAGTCTCATGTTTTTCTTTTTTGTTTTTCCCTCAGGAAAGCTAAAGCCCAGTCCACTACACCGTCTGTGGCCACTACATCTCCAGTCTCCCTTCTCTCCATCATAACATCAACCGCCTCTCCTTCATCATCTTCCACGGCTTTACCTTCCTCCTCAGCGACCTCTGAGATGTCAGCCGGCGAGACCTTTTCAGAAAGCAGGAACGAGTAGGACGCCATCTGATGAAGAAAGAACAAAGTCAAAAATTAGTAATAATTACTGATAACTTATTGTTAAATTATTAGGGTGAATATGTATTTGAATCCATTAATTAAAAGTAAATTTTTTAGTCTAATTTAATTTATCTGTGCTTCTACAGTACAGGAGAAACATTTTATAGGAAAGTGAATTCGTCAGTGTTTACATGTTACTGTGTGGAAAGGTTTTACATTTTTATTGCCACATGCCGGCGTGTCTTGATGAAAAATAGAGATATTTATTTACTTGACATATTTTAACTTAAAACTGAGTTGTGCAACCACTATGGTTAGAATTTTGATGTTGCATTAAGTATTCATCCATTTTTAGGATCTATACGTAGATCAAACAAATGCATTTGGGTGAAATTAATTTGTGTAATATTTCAGAGAAAGTGTCATGAGATATTTATTTAATTGAATAGTTTTGTTGTGAAGATTGCGACGGACAGAAATAAACACTGAATTAATGATGATCCTGGATCCATCTTTTTATTTCCTTTTTAGCAGAACCTTTCTTTATCTGTTCAGACCACGTTCAGTGGCTCATGCAGTTGTGCAGCTGCAGCTTCATATGACTGTTTTCACATCACAAGTTCAAACACTGTGAGAGTATCAGAGCTGTCTGAAACTATTCTGGGTAATTAGAACACAATGTAAGACAAATAATCACATTTTATTTGATCTCAGCACACATGCATTCACTTTTTATTCGCCTATCGTCCTCTGTAAAGATGGCTCAGCTGAGTGTAGTGAGGTAACAGTGTTGTCTGTCATCAGTCCTCCTTCATGTCTTTTGTTTTGGGGTATTATCCTGTCTAATTGTATGGTGGTGTAATTAATAACCCCTGGATCTCAGCAGTCCTCCTGAACCTATGACACATACAGATGCATTAACCAGCTGCAAACACATGCTAATCAGCACTAAATAAAAATGTGTATAAGCGAAGTCAACACGCCCAGCCTAGTTACTCAGATCAGTGGAAGGGAAGTGTAACAGACAGCTACAGACGAAAAAACGAGAGTCTGGTTTACAGCTGGTCTGAAGGAAGAAATTAGTTGTAAAGCCACAAACCATTTTATTAATCAGATGTGTTTATATTTTGTAAACCTGTTTACAGCCTGAATCTGCTGCAGCAGAAATCAGCATTTTAACACATTTTTACACGACTCGCTTTTTAGCTGTTCAAGAAACTGACAATCCTAGAAGATCCTGCTTGATTTACATGCTTATTATTTTAGGGTAAATCTGAGGATATTGTTGATAAAATACAAATTTGTAGGAAATTATCGAGTTTAAATAACAATTTATTTGTGTTCCGCTGTCTTTGCCCACCTTGCTGTGGGTTTGTTGTCTTTTTCATATTTATCTTTAAGTTACTTCCTTTTTCATCTTACAAGTTATTTTTGTCTTTTTTTTTCTTGGTTCTCTTTGTGAAGATCTGTTCTGCTGCTTACTTTCCCAATATCTGTGGTTCTTTCCCATCTGTACCTAATGAATATTTGTGTGTGTGTGAGGATGTGTTTTTATAGTCCTGTCACCTCTTAGTTGCGTAAAAATGCATAGCGTGAAAGAGTTCAGGTCTTAGGAGGTTAAAGAATGTACCAGCTTTATTGGATTCTTCAGTTGTTTTACTGCTTTACTCGTTTTCTTTGGATTTATTATGAGTCAAATATCATTTCACATTTTGTTGTGTAACATGCTGATATCCTAACACAGCTGGTATGAACGATCAATCTCTTTGATGAAGATTTACATACTGTTCAGTGAAACTAATTCTCTGTGAATCTCGTAGTATTTACTTCATTATATCTTTGCAGCAGCCAATGATATCTTAATGGCCATTTAGATATTTAGATCCTTATTTTTATTTTTTTAACCTCCTAGGACCTGGCGTCCACATATGTGAACATCACATTTTGGGTTATTTAGACCAAAATACTAAATTTTGCTCTACATGGCCCTGATATCCACTTACGAAGTCATTATACTGCTACTGTTCTATCAAAATTTTAAACAAATATCCTCATATTTGGCTCTCATTTTTCTTAAAAACAAAAATAAGGTTAAAAAAAATCTGGTAATTCTTTGTTTTTACATGCATCGGGCCCCAATGTGACCAAATATCAAAGAGAAATTAAAAATGCATAGCGTGAAAGAGTTCAGGTCTTAGGAGGTTAAAGAATGTCCTGCTGACAGAGGAAAGAAAATAGGAAAAGGTGGTGGTAGAATGAGGAAGTACAGAACAGGATTCAAAGAAAGAGGCTGCCAAAGAAAAAGATGGGATAGATAGGGAGATGGACTATTGGAAGGCTAGGTGTACAGAAAAGAGAGCAGCGGAAAGGAAGGAGTGGAATTGGAAAGTGGAAGTTTGAGGAACTGATCAATGAAGAAAATGAGAAAGTGGAGGACAGCTGGAGTAAAGAGAGTGAAGGGCACAGGATTAGTAAGAAACAAGTGAGAGCAAGTCTAAAGTGGATGAAGAAGCAAAGCATACGGACTGTTCCTTTAATTAAAATGAGAGATTTGTCTTTGTCTTCTGCTGTCTGCTGTCATGTTTTTTGGATGTCTGTTCATTTAAATTGTAGCTCCTGCAGGAATCCTAACACCCACAGTCTGATACTTAGAAAAACCCATTGACCAAATTTCCGTCTGAAAGTGTGATGAAAGTGCTTTCGGATGTAAGTTCGTCAGAATTCCTCTTAAATCAGCATTAAAGTCATTCACGTGAATGAAAAGAAAAGAGAAGAAAATCAGAAAAAAAGAAGGATGATGACTAACCCGGAAGGATCACTTCTGCTTTCGGTGCCTTTAAGTATCCAACATCTTAAGACGTTTGTCAGTACATCGAGCCCTCCGGAGACAAAGGGAGAAGAAGAACCAACAGATACTCATTTACTGACTATTTAACTTCATATTTATTAAGCTTTTTCAAAATGGTGAAGTCTGGAAGTCTGTTTGCGCTGGTCGCCGTTGTCCTGCTGGCTGAGGCTGTGTCCGGGTCAGGTGGTAAGTTTCAATTTCAGATAAACTCTGATAAAGTTCCTTGAATTTTATTTTATATAAAAATGCATTTAAGTAAAATGAAATTCCTGCTTCAACAGTAAAGCTGGCCTCCTGCTGCACATCTGTAGCCAATAAGAAGATCACAGAACCGATCTTGGGATACTTGGTCCAGGAAGCAAACGCTCCTTGTGTCAACGCAGTCATGTAAGTAATATTTTGACTCCTTAAAGCAATGACTACAGTACAAAAAGACAGTTAACATTTAATAGACCTTTGCTTTTCCAGTTTAACATACTTTGACTTAGTCCAAAATTTAATGGTATTTCATTAAATTTTCTAAATTGTGTGGTTTTAAATTAAGCTTATTGTTCAAAACTTAAAAAAAATTAAAGAAAAAACAAACATACTCGCTTGTTAATAATGAATTAGTTGTATATAAAAAAATAATGTTGAAGTACAAATACTTAATTTGCTTGTCATTTCTGCAGCTTTCAGACACAGTCCGGTCTTTTCTGCATCAATGGGAGAGCTCCTTGGGTTCTTGCCAAGATTGTTGCATTCGAGTAAGTTTAACATCACCATTCATTCACTCACATGCTCACTTGGACTTCTCGCCACTAATGGAATCAGTCCTTCAGTTACAAACCTGAAGTCTCATGTTTTTCTTTTTTTGTTTTTCCCTCAGGAAAGCTAAAGCCCAGTCCACTACACCGTCTGTGGCCACTACATCTCCAGTCTCCCTTCTCTCCATCATAACATCAACCGCCTCTCCTTCATCATCTTCCACGGCTTTACCTTCCTCCTCAGCGACCTCTGAGATGTCAGCCGGCGAGACCTTTTCAGAAAGCAGGAACGATTAGGACGCCATCTGATGTAAACACCTCTGCAAACCCTGGGATATTAGTAAAACAAACAAAAATAAACCCAGAAAAGGCCTTTTAAATAAATGTTAAAATTACTGGTACATTGTTAATAATGTATTGTTAAATTATTTGGCTGAATATGTAGTTTCTTTCAATTTGTTAGAAGTGAAATTATTTCACTGAACAACTGAATTAATCTGTGCTGATGCAGAAGAGGAAAAAAAATATCAGAAAGTGTATTTATACGTATTTATATGTTACTTTATTCAACATGTAGAAGAGTTTTATGCTTTTATTATTACTATATGCAGGCGTGTCTTGATGATAAATTAAGATATTTATTTACTTGATATACTGTCATGACTTAATGGTTACAAGTTTGAGTTTGCATTCGGTATTGCATTCTGATATAATCCATATATTCCTTTTATCAGTGTCATTAGATATTTATTTATTTGAAATCTTCATTAAATTGTGATCGACTGAAATAAACATTAAATTAATGGTGATCTTGCATCCATCTTTTTATTTCCATGTGTGAGCTTCTGACAATATTTTATGTAAAATAAGCAAAAAGGTACAGACTAGACATGCATGCCTGTCTTTTTCCCTTCAGGCCACCTTCAGTGGCTCATGCAGTTTTGCATTGACCTTAAAAGGGGAATCAAGACAAACAGAGTTCCTGCAGTTGTACACAGACTGGGCAAAAGCCACTACTAATCATGAGAGTGTGGCACCAGAAAACACAATTACTTAAATTTAATTAGATTTTACTTATATAAAGCCAATAAACAACAACATCAGTCACCTGATTTATATCGTAAGTTAAAGACCCTGCAATTATACAGAGAAATTACCAACAATCACATGATTCCCTTACCAAACACTTGCAACAGTGGGAAGGAAAAACTCCTTTTAACCGGAAGAAACCTTCTACAGAACCAGGCTCAGAGAAGGGCAGCCATCCACCATGACCGTTTGGGGGTGAGAGGAGGAAGACAAGACTAAAGACACTCTGTGGAGAAACACAGAATACTGTGAAAACACAAAGAGAGTAAAAAGAGGCGAGTGAATTAGGGGAATTCCCCAGTAGACTGGCGTTATTGCAGCATAACAAAGAGAGGGTTCAAGGTCATCTGATCGAACCTAACTATATGCTTTAGCAAAAAGGAAAGTTTGAAGCCTAATCTTAAAAGTAGAGATAGTGTCTGTCTCCTGAATCCAAACTGGAAGCTGATTCTACAGAAGAGGGGCCTGAAAACTGAAGGCTCTGCCTCCCATTCTACTCTAGGAACAACAAGTAAGCTTGCAGTGTGAGAGCGAAGTGCTCTAATAGGGTGCTAAGTTGCTATGAGGCCTTTAAAATACGATGGGGGCCTGATTATTCAACAACCAGTATGTGATGAACAGGATATTAAATTAAATTAGTGAGTACTAATGGTGCAGCATTTTGGATTAACTGAAGGCTTTTCAGGGAGTTTTTAGGACTTCCTGATAATAATGAATTACAGTAGTCAAGTCTAGAATATCTAGCTAGATATGACAATATCTATCTAATAGAAACAGTCCATGTTTGAAAGAAAACCTCAATCTGGATTTGGCTGCATCATGCAGCAGGAAGTATGAATGATGCCCACTTTCTTACTGTGAATTCTGCTACCTGCTCTGTTCTCTGGTGGACTCAGCTGGACATTAACTAGGCTTCGTACCAGGGAGCTGGCAGGGTAAAGACGGCTCAGTGTATCTTCTGACTGACCCAGATTCATGTGTTGAGAAATTCAGGGTTGCAGCTAATTTCTGGAGACTCTAAATGTGTATAGAGAAAAATTTCACCTATTGGTTTGTGTGCCTGATTTTTAACTAAACGAACATAGCAATGCTGTTTTTGGAATGACTGTTTGGTTTTATTTGGAGAAGTGTATTGAAGTTGAGGGATTATTATTGATATTGTTTTAAATATATCCTCCTTACAGAGGAAAGAAGACAAGGGGACTTGGTAGGTGAATTCAAAGGAAGAGGCTACCAAAGAAAAAGTGGGATAGTCAGGCAGATGGATCCTGGGAGGCTCCATGTACAGCAAAGAAAGCAGAGGAAATCATGGATTAATGATAGAAATAGAAAAGTGCTAACACGCGAAGATGTGTGGATTGCCTTTTGCTTTCCGTATGTCATGGTGTTCTGTTCATTTGGCTTTTTCTGGCAATAAACAAACAACAACAGAACTCCAGACTTGATATTTTTCCTGGGAACATCACTGCTGCCACCTAAATTTTCCAGCCACCTGCGTCTGAGTCTACTTGGGGAAAAAAAGTGTCACTTTAAAACAGTGTCACACCAGATATTCAGCTGAGTTTTTGATGTTTATTGTACTTGACAGTAAGTTCCTTTTTCTCTACAGATTTACCGATGTCATTATTTTTTTTACTTTCAGGGCACAGTATTTTACATAAATCTACAGGGATTGTGGAGTGTGCTCCTGCTTTAACTTAGTGAATAGGACACACTTTAGTTTCACCATTGCTTTCACTTACTTCCTCTAATTAATAAAAAAAAAAGACCTTCTTCTGTTTGCCCTGAACCCTGGAGCTTTCTTGCACATGGGTGGAGCTGGTGAGACATGTCCGTGCGTCACAGCACTGGAACATACTTATGACTGCATACTTAACGTGCCCTGCCCAGAAATATTGCAAAAGATTTTGTGTCATGAATGCCACAGAGGTGACCTTCATCAAATGACAACGGTTAAGTGAAAACTCTTTAAAAAAAGCATCATAAGTTATTAACTTATAGTAACTGAGAGAATTTTTGTGTTGTAGTTTAGAATAAATAACTGATCTACAGTCTTAAATTCATTTCCTTTATGTAGTCTATTAATAAAATAAGTCGTGTCATTAGTGTGACTCGCAGTGTCTGTTGAACTCCTAACACCCCCTATCAGATACTCAAACTATTGCCAAATTTCCGATTAAAACTGTGCAATGAGTGTTTCTGGCTTGAAATGTATTGAAATTCTTTTTTAGATTGAAAGAAAGTGCATTACATGCAGAATGAGTAAGATGACTAATTAAAAGATTGCTTCTGCTTTCAGGCCTTTAAGTATCCAGCATCTCAAGATGTTTGTCAGTTCACCAGGATCTTCAGAGATAAAAGAGAGAGAAGAAAGACCAACAGATAATCCTTTCTTGACTATTTAATCTAATAACTTTCAAGCTGTTTGAAAATGGTAAAATCTGGAAGTCTGTTTGCGCTGGTCGCTGTTGTCCTGGTGGCTGTGGCTGTGTCTGGATCAGATGGTAAGTTTGAATTTCAGATAGACTCTGTTTAAGTTCCTTCAAATGGATTTATTTTACATAAAAATGCCTAAAAACCTCACCTGTGTTTCAGCAGTTTCAAAGGTGTTTGAATGCTGTGAAACAGTGACCAGTAAGAAGATTATAGAACCAATCTTGGGATACAGAGTCCAGAGAAAAAACCCTCCATGTGTCAATGCAGTTATGTAAGTAATATTTCAACAACTTCAAGCAATGGCTAGTGTCCTGAAAGACTAATTAACAAATGGCTGGATCTTTTTTTGGTTAAAGAATGCCTCCTAATTTAAATTAATCAATCGAGGCCTTAGTTTTTCAATTTAAAGAACTGGGTACCTAGAGCTAGTACAAAGTTATAGATTGAAAGACCCATGTTAATGTTATTTCTTGATTAATTAAAAGATGTGTAGTTTTGAATTGAGCACATTATTATATATTGCTAAATTGCAATAGTAGTTCCCTCAAGTCACTTTTCAATACATTTAAAGCAACACACTCGACTGAACAATGAGCCGAGTGAATTTTAAAAAATGTATTAAGTACAAATATTTAATGTGTTTGTCATTTCTGCAGCTTTCAGACACAGTCTGGTCTTTACTGCATTAATGGGCGAGCTCACTGGGTTCACGCCAAGATTGCAGAACTTGAGTGAGTTTAACATCACCATTAATTCACTCACATGCTCACTTGGACTTTTCTTCACTCATGTAATCAATCCTTCAGTTACTAATCTGTTGTCTTATAAATGTTTTTGCTTTTTTTTCAGAAGAGCAAAATCTAAATCTCAAGTCTAGCTCCTCTCAACAATCACATGCACCACCTTTCCTCCATCAGCCTCCACCGGTTTACCATCCTCTTCATCTACCTCTGAGATGAGCACTTGTGAGACATCTGATGATGAAAATACCTCTGAACAATGTTTGTTCAAATCTTAATCTGATACAAACTAATATACTGGAATATAATAATATACACTTGATGGACATAGTTATGTTAATTTACTATGTTGAATATCTAATGTCTTTCAATTAATTTATTGGTGGGACTATTAGTTGAATTGACTTGATCCACCGGAATAAATATTTATTACTGAGCATATTCATTCCCTCAGTATTGAGTGTACAACATTTTGTTTGCTAGTTTATTTAATCGTCTTTAGAAGAAATGTATTTATTGGTTATCCTGTCACAACTTTGAATCTAAATGGGAGATGTGGAGCAGCACCAGTGATCAGAAATAAAAGGTGTAAATGCCATCTTGCATTCAGTGTTTCTCTTCTTCTTCAATCTGCGTCTCATCATGTATGTTTCTGACATTTTCTTCTGCAAAAGGTCAAAAAAGTATGAGAACCTGAAACCATTTTGTCAGACTGTGAACAAAACATGCTCTGCATCACCTGTGGTTGGTGGTTGAAGCATTAGATTATCCACGAGGTAACGAGGTACTGAAGATCTCACAAATTCATTTCAAAACAGGAAAGAAAATCGACATATTTTTTGTCATCACGTTTTCTTTTATTTAGTTTTTCCCCTGAAACTTTACACAAAAATATACACAAACATTGTGAGGTATTTTGTTTGTAAGGCCTCCCTGTGCAGCGGTATTATGGCCCTCCATCAAACCCCCCTTTGATTATATTTTCTCATGTTTTTCAGTATGTTTGAATTATCACTGTGCTTCAAATATTGTGTTTGTTGGTTTGCGAACAAACCCCAGCAACTCATAACTAACACATCACTGGAATTTAGTGTTTTTATCTATAAGCGTCTCATGTTTTCTTCCTTGTCCAACACAAAAGGCAGGTGCATAAAGACATAAAAACAGTTTTTAAAAACAGTGATACCAATTTGCTGTGAAAACCACCTGCAGACTGTGGGAGCCTGTGACAGTGCATCACTACTCTCCTACAATCATGTGAAAAAGAAACTACTCCCCCATTCAGTCTGAGGTTTTACATGTCAGAATGCTATTTAAAAAGACAATCTGGTTTCTAACAGTTTCTAAATTATTTAAATGCAAGATGAACAACAAAACATGACATATTACACAGCACCATTATTTTTTTAACACCCACGTAGCCAAAACGCAGAAGCAGTCTGTGAAAAACTAGCGATTCAGAGGTTAAATAGCAACAAGGTCCTGCTAACCAAACGCACTTAATCACCAGCAAGTGTGTGCACCATTGTGAAACCAGAGGTTTTATCAGTGTCTATTCAATGGGTGTTAACACAACGCTGAGTATGAAAGACACCAGCTGTGATCTCAGGGGCGCAACTGATGCTTAATATTGGGTTATGGGGTACTTTCCAAACATTTTGAAGGCCGCCCACTCTACAGCGAGAAGTGGAAACAGTCCAGATAGCTGCCAGAAAAAAAAGTTCACAAGATGTTAAAGATGTTAGAGTTCATGACAGTAAAGTTAGAAAACGACTGAAAAGGAGGAACCCTTTTCTTTCTGAAATGCAAAAGAATACCAAATACAGCTCAACCATACTGAGATGTTTCGACAAAGTTTAGTTTAATCTTTTCAAAGTAAAGACTTCCTGAACTTGATGTCAGAGTGTGGAATATTCCTTTCTATTTTCACCTCTCCGCCTCCACCTCCATTACAATATGACACCACCTCTTCATTTATTAGTGTATTTCTGTCCTCTGAACTGTCTGGAGGAGTTGCTGTTTAGTTGTGGGCCGCCTAACAGTTTTTTCTTTCTACTAAATGCTGACATCAGTTTGCTGATTCAGAGCCCAGTCATTTCTTTTCTCTGTATCATAAGTCATGTGGGTCCTGAAGCCCTGTCAAACTAGGAAGTGGTAAGCCTTTTCACTCATGTGCTGGCCAGTCTTTAAATATGGTACAGTACCGCTGTCATTTTTGGTTTTTGTCAGTCCTTTTTGGTCACGTTTCTTTTCCAGACCTAGTGCATGACTCTAAAGAAGACTGAGCAATCACAAGGTTTGCTGTCTTCTAGCTAAAAATTATTGTATTCTTAGAGCCTTTTGTCAAATAACAGACTTCAAGTCTCGATTTCAGTACTGAGCCTCCATCAGGCCGCACTTGTAGCACATAATATTTATCATTTAATATCTTTTGCACTTCTGTGTCAGAAGTGCAGCTCAGCCACCAGAGCCACGTGGTTCTTTTTATCAGGTCATTTGATCAGTACTGCATGTATTTAAGTTTAAAATAAGATAAGACTTTATTCCACAGTGGGGAAATTTGTGCATTACCACAGCTCACGTACAGATAGCAGAAGAATACAAAGAGTATACCAAGAATATAAAGTCACGGAACACAAAATAAATAAGATAACACAATATACAATATACAATATATACAAGAGTAGCTGAGGTTATGTGTACACGCTTACACAGTATGTGTTATGGATGGAGGGTTGTGGAGATATGCAAGTAATAAAGTTAAACTATGCTACTATCACTATTACTATGTAAGTAATAGATATCTATAAGTATCCAAGTAACTATAAGTATAGACATGTATATGCACACAAACAAGCACAAATACACATACATACATACACAATAAATATAAATATAAATATACATACACATATACATGCACAGGTCCATATATGTGAAAGATGCATTTTGTGCATGAGGTGGTAATTGTGGATGACCACAGTGTCCAAGTGACTCATGACATTGTGATTGAGGAGTGTAACTGCTGTCAGGATGAATGGTGTGTCAAAGCGCTCCTTCCTGCAGCGAGGTTGTTTCAGTGTCTGACTAAAGGAGCTGCTCAGTGCGCTCACAGACTCTTACAGAGGGTGACGTGGGTTGTTCATAATGGATATCAGCATTACTACCATCCTGTAAAATGTCCCATTTAAATACAACATCCTGCTTGGTAAAGTTGAATTAAATATGTAACTGCATGTATTGTGTTTGGCATAGCCTGGAGTAGAAGTCTGCTAAGTATGGCTACTGACAACAGACAAAGCCAGGACTGCATTTACACTTTGCTAAAGACTGCATATAATAGATGGACTCAGCCACTCTGACATCGCCATAGCATCCCCTGTGCTGATATTTGAAAGCCCACTTTGTATTGTGCTGCAGTGCTAAACGTGGCACAAGGATCACTTGTGAGGTAGTCATGAATGAATAGGTTTGAATGGAGCTAAACAGATAACACACAAAGATTAATTAAGGAGTTTCACAGGGTTCTGTGCTAGGACTAATTCAACGTATATTATACCTGCTTCCCTTATAGTCTTATGACAAAGTATAGCATACATTTTCCTTGCTATGCAGACGATACCTAGTTTTATCTATCCACAAAGCCAGAATACACATAACAACCAACAACTTAACAACATGAAGACCTGGATGACCTCTAATTTCCTGCTTCTGAGGATGTGATGCATAAGAATGCATTTAAACGACAACAGAAACATCTGTTTGTGTACGAGAAACAGCTGGATGTGTTGGCTGAAGGTGCTATCGGGCTCTGTTTATGCTCAGCTCAAATCAAAATGTAAATGTATGTTTTTTTAATGGTATAATTATTTCTGTAATTCTTACAGAACTTTATTTTATTTCAACAAGATTGACCTATATCTATTTCCTTGACCCATTCAGTCAAAAAAGTGCTCACATTATGTGGATAATGGGGTGGTATGTTTTCTAACAGCAAGTGTGTGTTAACAAGATGCTATCATTAGTAAGAGACAAATAGAATTTTAATTTCACACGAGGACTGAAGCAGGCACTCCTCAGTGCAGAGAAGTCCAATATGGAAGCCATATTTGTCATGGGGCCCTGGAGGCCAGTCCATGGAAATGGACCTGGAAGTGAGGAGTGAATATAAGGAGGTGAGAGGAATACTGATTCTGTGGAAGGAGGTAGTAAGACTCTGGGGAGGGAAACCGAGTGAGGGTCCGTGAGGTGAGTGAGTAAATGAGCTTCCAACCCTATTTTATTCTTATGATCCAGAGGAGATGATGGGCAGGAGCACAGGTGGGTGAAACAGTGAGTAGTTTTGATCCCAAGGAAAAGATTGCAGAGAGGTGTGGAGAATCTTACCAAGCAGACCAGCATCCAGGTCATTGAGCTGCGGGTGAGCAAAGCGGTGACTTGATGAGGAAACTGTAGGCACAAGAAAACCAGGTAAGTTAAAACCATGAGCATGAACAGAAGAAGCAATAAGGCCTGGTTACCACCATGAGGTAGCTGACGAACTGGTGGAGAAATGATGACTGTGTTGGTCTTAAATACAGCCTCGCTGACTAACTAGATGCCAGGTTAGTAGGGCAAAGTGTGGAATCAGGAAGCAGACACGGGTTAACACAGGAAGCCAGTGGAGAAACACCAGACTCTCACTCAAGTCTTGACAATATTATAATCACACCCAATAATTCCAATAGAAATACTCAAAAAAATGCACCAACAGCACAAACCTAGACAGGTCCAGTTCATTGATTTAGGGCCATGGGCCTAAATTTAAGCCCAGATAAAGGTGAATACAGCTGTAGCCAATAGCTACGAGGAGGGCAAATTAAATAACACACCAACACCATTTTCCCCCTGATAAACTGCCAAAGTCACGGCTGAAACGTAGAGGAGACGGAGCGTTCTCTGTTGCAGCGCCGATGCTTTGGAATATCCTTCCTCTCCATATTAGACAGGCTACATCAGTGCCCGTTTTTAAGTCTTTATTAAAAACCTATTTTTATTCCCTGGCTTTTAACTCTGTGGGTAACTGACATTTCTTCTTCTTATTTTTTTTTTTTTTATAATTTTTTTTGCTATGTCTGGTTTTATTAGTATGTGCATATTAGTATTGTACAGCACTTTGATCTACCAGGTGTGTTTTTAAAGTGCTATATAAATAAATGATGATGATGAATATGGCTGAAGAGGAATATTTTAACTGGGGGATTTACTTAGTCAGAAAAGTATCTGAAAATTTTGATCTTTGCGTGTGTGGTTCATCAAACTAACACGATCAACAACTTCATATTTCTGTCACAATTTACATTTCCTCCAGAGCAGAGTGTGAAACTTTTCTGATCTTCTGCTAAAAAGTATATTAGAAGGATCAACGAAGCAGTTGTAGTGTCTCTAGATTTCTTTAATTATACCTGTTTCAGGGGCAAAACAGTTTAAGAGGAAACCTTATATAGTTCAATTAAATGGCTTAAATTACAAGCAGAAGGTTTAGAGTTTGAGGATTTGTTGATACCTAGATAAGCAGACAAAAAAAATCTGTCAACGTGGAAATATTGTGGTTTGTTTGTTTTTTTATTTTAACTAGAAGGAAGTGCTGGGAATTTACTGTCAGTCGAAATGGAAAAACAAATATAATCAGGGGTCCCTAGTAACAATGCACAAACTGGCAGCATCAATCATGTGACTGTAGACCGCATTTAAGTGTCTTTGCACATCTCTGTGTATGTGAGAAGCTTTTTCTCGGAACGCTGGTACATTAGAAGTTCAAACTTGAAAAGGGGTGGAGGTGTGATTTACCACAACCACACAGACAAGCACACAACCATACTCACAAGCGCACAGGCATACAGAAGCACGTCAGCAGTTCTCTCTGCATATTTTCCTTCACTCTCTAATAAATATCCAAACATTAATCAACTTGTGTTAGTTGCAACTTGACCGGTGAGCCAGACCACCAGTGAAAATGTCCGTGAAGATCCACACCATCGCTCTCCTTCTGCTCTCGGTCTATCTGTGCTGGCAGCTCTCTGCAGGTAACTGTGTTTTCTTCTCTAATGAAAAAAAGAGAGATAAGATGTATTAAACTGATTGAATATTGTCTATATTATTGTAGGGTCCTTGTCTTACAATATGAAACACTTTAAAGAGACTGTTGTTGTGGTTTGCCGCTATATAAATAAAAAGGAGTTAAACTGAATTTGTCATTACCTCACTGCAGGGACTTAGCTTTTCATCTCAGGCTAGTTTCGTAACAACATTACTGCTGCTTAGGCCTGCTTTCATGTACACATGCATTTATTTTTGTCTACATGAAGGGTGTCAATGGCCCACAATTAGGCCAAGTCGATCTCAAGTTTGCGCAAACAGTAATACAATTGCATAGTAACCAACTCTCATTTTAATATAAAGAAGTAAACATTTACACCCTGAGATAGTGGAGTGGAGTTCCAACTGTGGGTCTCACTACATGATTATTACAGATCACAGTGGACGTAGAAAAGTACAGAACATTCATTTGCATTGGGGGGTTTTTACTCTTAATGGTTAAAAATAAGTTGGCAAGATTTAGAAAAACTTGCAACTTTCTGCAAACTGTCATGCCCGTGTAGTAAACTGAAGACTTTTAAGGCTTCACTGCATTTTTATGCTTTAGCGAGACATGTTTGACACATCCACTATACAGCTCTGTTTTTGAGCTTGTGTGTGATATACTTTGCTTATTTTGGGGGTAAAACAGGAGTAATATGTGTTTGATGTTACAGTAGGTAGAGCTTACCTACTGTAACATCAAACACATATCTTACAGTTTGTGTATCTTACAGTAGGAGTGACAGGGAGTGGATATAGCTTCACTAGCTTGCACATGAATTAACCGATTACTGCACATCCTAACTACCCAGTCCTTTTATTTATTTCATATGTAGCTGCAACTCACTATCAAAAAATGGTTTATATAAACTTTGACACCAGTTGCATTCTGTCCATTTTTTACACTCTCACCTTCTACCCACTAAGCACCAGATGTCTGTAGTAGACGGTGTTTCCCAGGATAAATTTGGTCAGTTAGTCATGGCCTTTTAAAAGATGCTCCTTTATGTCTAAATTTGTTGTTTTGTTTTTTTAAAGTGAAGGTTTAGTAGAAGTTTTCGGATAATATATATAGTTTGGATTGATAAACCATATTTATGCAATTTATGCTGCCAGCTGACTTGTACAAGCCTCTGGCTAATCAATACTGCCAACATTTTAAGGGTGACACAAAGATTCAAAACACCATCTTTATAGACATTTCCTATTTAGACATCTGGCATAGTTATGTCTGCAGTATTGTTCAGTGGCTACATTGTAACACATTGTCCCTCTTACACCAAATAAATATGTAGAAATGCCTCAAGAAGGCCCCCAAGTGGTGAGTTTTTCTTCTGCTCAGCTGGCCCACTTTGCCTGTTTATAAACAGGGTTAATGAACAATAACAAATTCTTCATATCTGTTAATGGAAACAGATTGGTTTGAATTACTATGTGTAATGCACAAAAATATTATTTGTTTCCATAGTGTCAGAATGGTTACAGCGTTAAGCACAAAAACATTTACAAAATTTCAAGTAACATTTCAACAACCATGTTTTTTTTTTAATCATTATTATTATTTAGAGGAGTTTTATTATTTATTTTAAACCTGGAGTTCACTTGGATTTTCTGTTCAATTACACTTCTCAGGCCAAATACATAAATGTCTGATCTACTTCCTCTCTCAGCTCGCCATGCTCCAAGGAGAAGGCCGTGCTGCGTTCAGGTCACCAGCCGCAATATGAGCGCTGACGTGGTGGGGCAAACTTACCGTGAGCAGCCTGCAGGATCACCCTGTGTGAAGGCTATAATGTAAGTCTGAACATGTTGCCCTACGCACGAACATAAACACATACATTTCCATAACTTTTTCATTTTATTTCTAGTTTCCACACAAATGACGGACCGCTTTGTGCTGATCCGAAAGCTCAGTGGGTCAAGGATCGTAAGTTATGCTAACACACAGACTCAGGCACAAACTCGAGAAAAGTGTTTGCACAAAAAACTGAAGTTCCACTTTCTCTCTTTCTTCACTAGTTGCTACCAACATGACGAAGGTGTGAAGTACGAAGCCTCTGGTGAAGCATCGCTGCCTGTCTGCATCATCTATATCTCCTTTGAAATGACCTTTAATTTAAACCAGAGCGCCTTCTTTTAATATAACTGTCTTATAACTGTTCTTTACTTTTTTACTCTTACCTTTGGAGTAGCCTTGTAATTTATTCTTGGTGTTGACTTCAGTCTGTCATGATGCCGACATTCTAGTTTTATTTTATTTTATTTTATTTTATTTTATTTTATTTTATTTTATTTTATGTTTGCGCTTATGTGCTTCTGTAAAGCTGGTACAGCTAGGTGCTGTGTCACGTAAATGTTAATTCCATGCCATTAAAATGCTCCCGATGGCAGCAACAACACAAGTATGTGGTAGACGTCCAGTTTAATGCCTAAATAAAAACGAGCCACCCTGAGGTTTTTTTTCTAATCTTTGCATATATGTGTTGAAATTACAATCTATAGATTTCAATATTACATTTTGAAGTGAGTTTTAATTTGTTTCAAAGGACAAAATAACTTAATGTCAAATGTAAATTACAAGCAAATTAAATTAAATTAAAAGCAAAATAGTCTTTTTTCTTCGTCATTCAAACATGCCAGCCTCTGTGACAGATGCCAACAATCACTGTGTGGTTTGTTTTTTATTCAACTACAAGAAGAAAAAAAAAACAGTCACTGTCAGCCAGAATGGAAAAACAAAATCATGACAATACACAAACCGGTTCATCAGTAATTAGACTGTACAGCGCATTTAAGAGTCTGCGCCTGTTTTTGTTTGTAATGTTGTTTCTGTTGCTGATGTTGGGGTCATCTTATAATCTCTTACAAACTACCTCCACTGCTTCAGTGACTGTTACACAAGTAAAGAGAGATGTAACATTGTACAAGATCATTGATTCATCTGCCTCCATAACAACATCTCTCACCTTCCCAAGAAAGTGTTGAGAATGTGGTGTTTAGGGCTGCCAGTCAACGGGTTGAGGATCGAAGCCAGAAACTTTGCGATGTTATAGGTGACTGAGTGGATCATACAGACAGTTTGTCTACAAGGTACATGTATCTTCATTAAACCATACAGACTTGGGTATAGTCTGTGGTATGAGGTCCCATCAGTGGCGTTGTCTTGTTCTAACTGCTTCACACAATCTATCACCCCCTGCCTGTAACCACTTCCTGGGTCTCGTTTCAGGGGCTCATAAGATTTTTCTCACTGAGCAGTGACAAAATTTTCTCACGATAGTCTTTCTGTTTTAGTAAAACTGTGCACCCTCCCTTGACTGCCAGAAGGATGATAATGTTGCTGTCATTATTAATATTTCTCCCACTGAAAATGCTTTGGGAGTTCAGAAACTACTCATCTAGCATCTCTAAGAGTTACAGTGAAGGGTCTAAAAGATAAGAATAAATACACAAATTTGTTTTGGACTGAAGATGTTGCTGGGATATTGTAACGTCCTTGGAAGTGGAACAGGGGAGCCACATCCATGCTATGCACTGGTTAGTCCTAGGCAAGGAGCTTGTGTTTGTCATTTTTCTTCCTCCAAAGGAAATATTACTTTTACATTTCTGTCTGCACATTTTTAGTTGGCAGTTGTTTCTGGAGAAGCCCAGAAATCAAAAACGGAAATACTGAGTGAAGAATTCTATAGCAATATGTTATGTAGAGCACTTTTCCTAAACAGTCATACTGTGACACAGATTTGTTAGTGTGGGGAATAACAACAAGCTTTTTTGATGTGTGTCACACATTTATGCTCTTCTAACCTTGATGTCTGGCACAGAGTGAGTGGGTGTGCCAGATCAGCTGCCTGTTGCTGGCACTGATCTGAGTCGTGGTAACGATTTAGCTAGAAATGAGTGTTTCCTGTTCCCCCCGAACAACCAGAAATCCTGCTGTTGATGTGTGTGTTCATGGCCCTGTTGTGCTGCATGCATCCTCAGTTCAAAAGCTTGGTGAGCTGGCAGCCCTTCCTGTGAAAGACAAAGAAAAGAGTCTGTGCAGGGATGAAATACACAATTTCGATGCATCTGTTGCAGCTGAACACATATGATTTCCTTTGCTGTCACGTACGCTCAAACTTTTGCCACGTCTATATAACTTGTGGTTAACCACACGTACAGAGTTGATGCAAGAAATTCTGTTTAAATGGCTGACAGAAGAGTTTAGTGCTTTTGATACATTCTTGCTATAATACTCTGAAATAATGACTTTGTATGTAAAAGGAGAAAAACACGAATATCTTTAAGTGGACTGGAAGGATGAAGGATGGAATTGCACAAATTCAGGGAAACAGAAAGTGAAATCAGACTGAATGTCTGCCTGAGGCCCGCATCTTGTGAAATGTTTAGTTTCTTAATGAGTCTTATTGTGCACGAGTAACTCTGCTTACTGTAACTGAAGCTATTTTAATGTGTAGAAGGGGTACATAGCGTCCACGCTCTGGAACTTCAGCTTTGCATTTCTGCTTTGTTCTTTTTGCTTCCCAACGACATTGACCTTACTCTGATTTAACACACCCCCGCTCCCCCCACCACCCCCCCCACCCCCCCCCCACACACACACACTTTTCCAGTATCAGCTTGATGAAGCTCTGTATTGGCCTTTCTGTGACTTTCCGGATCTAACAAACCTAATTCCACACAGTAACTGTGGGAAATGGGTGTGAAAATTCCAGCTGCAACCCAGTAAAAAGATTTTGCACAACAGTCTATATCACATTTCTCAGCACAGGTTGTGGGTGTTTGTATTTGGTTGAAGTTTTTAAACCTCTAGTACTGGTGTGGCAGCAGTGTGCTTTTTGGGGCCTAGTGGATCAGAAGGTGAATCACAAAGGGCACAAAGGGTTTGCAGACTTGGGGGAATTGGACTACCAACGTGTACAGGGTGCAGATGCCATCTCAAGCTGTCAAATGCAATAAGGACACTAACAAATAATCAGGAGAAGAAGAAAGTAATGGTCTGTGGCCCACACCTGCCAAACCATTTTGTTTTGTGGGTTTCTTGTTGTTGCCTTAGCAGAACAATTTGCACTAAAGGAGGTGAAATAGATTTTTGATGGTTTCTGCTTCTTAACTGGATAGATCCATATCCATGTCTGGCATTAGAATCGGACTTTAATGTCATTCAAACATTTGACATGATGTGAAAAAAAAAACACAAATTCTTAGGTCTTGGTATTTGCAGCATTCTGCTAAACAACAGGTATAAAAGTATAAATAAACATTAAAATAAATACAAAAACTAAGTTCTAAAACAAGATCTGTCATTTAAATCCATAGTTGTCACAGGTCTCATAGCCACAGTCATAGAATTAGTTCTCGAAGTTTCATAGCTTTATCACAGTTTCATAGGTTCTGTTTTCCAGTTTAGTTGTCTTCCCTGCACTCATCGTAGCTTTTGTTTTTGCCTTCTGTCATCAGCCATAATAAAGGCTTGCATTTTGTTAAGTCATGTCACGTCTCCTTGCCTATGTCTGCTCTTGGGCCTTGCTCTAACTAACACACTGGTGGACCGCGCTGTGACAAAAGTGTTAAAATGTGCACTCCAGCCCAAGGTTCAACACAAAAGGTTCCTGGTTCACTGCAAGATAATTACTATTAGTAGCTGAAATAAAGTGTGTGCCACTGTGAGATCGTCTCTTTTAGAAGACTTATGTTGTTGTTCTGCTATCATTTAAAACATTCTTCAATCAAATTTTGTTTAATCACATTATTGCAAACTAATGCACAAAAATAACCAGTTAGGCCTCACCCATCAAACCTTCATTTTTTCTTTTGCCTGGCAGCTTTAAAATGCTTTGTCCACTATCCCTGCTCTACACATGATCAGATCATCTCAACCTTGCCTTTATCTCCGGACTGCTCAAATCGAACTTCTCCTCTGATATCCTCATTTTTAACTCTGACCAGCTGGCCACTCTGAATTAAATCTTTGCATCTTCAGCTTAGCCTCATGCTTTTTGTTAATGCCATCATCGCTTTAAACCATACATCATAGCAAGTTTTACTACCATCTTGTAAAATGTCACATGTCACATGACAGCACAGCTTAGGTTTGCAAAGTTGCACCTAACAAACCACAAGATTCGATTGCTCTTTTTAACACTCGTGCAACATGATAGGAAAGGAAGCGTAATCGAGAAAGACGATGTCGGTGCGATATTTGAAAACTGGCTGGCACATAGGGGAGAAGGTTTACCACTTCCTAGTTTGACAGGGCCTGATGAACCACATGATTTATTATACAGAGGAAAGATGCTGACTTTCCAAAGTCATGTCAGCATTTATTAGAAAAAGCCAAGGGATTGAGTAACTCACCACTACACTGGAACTCATCCAGGCAGTCTGACAGTAGTAATATGTTGATGAATGACGAGGTAATATTGTAACGATGAGCCAGAGGCAGAGATGTGGAAGTTTAAATGAATATTCCAGATTCTGTGTCATCAGGTTCAGGAAGTCTTTACTTTTGACTTGCTGGAAACATCTCGGTATATTATATTTCATATTCTACAGATGTTTAAACACAACAGTTGGCAACAATTTTTGAGGATTTGAGTATTTTATTTATATAACCTGTTTGACACTCGACCGTCTCCTAATTACCAGTTAACAATATAAACCTTAGGCTATAGTTCCACACACCAATACAAATCCATATACTAATAAGGGCACACATGTGGTCTTTCTTTTAGTTTTTATGTTTGAACATAAAGCCAACAAGACAAAGCAAAGATGAATGCACATGCGTCTATCCTGGATGCAGTGTTCTTGTCTTTTTTGTATGATAAATATAAAGGTAATGTTCTTATCGCCGATCCTCAAAAGCTGTAAACTGCTCCATCCTTTTCCTCCTCCTGCAAACAAACTGGAAAAATAAGCAGCCAGAGGTCAGTCAGTTAACAGATGTTGTTAAGAGGCATTAACAGCTACTTTTAATTTTACTTGAGGCCTGACTTGTGCATTACAACAATCACTGGATGGGTTTGTTTAATTTCCATTTAACTGCAAGACGTCAGCAGCCACTGTCAGTTAAAATGGAAAAACAAAAATTAGTCAGTCATCATTCGTCAGGCTGAACACCATATTTAAGTGCCTGTGAATGTTGTGTGAGGCTGTTTCTCAGAAAGTTCTCAGAGACGTTGCTGGTTTGAAATATTAAAATCTGATAAAAGGCAGACATGTTATGTACCACACACCACACAAATGCACAGAAACACTCTGCAGATGTTCCTGCACTTACCAATAAATAACCAAACACGAATCAACTCAGTTTCATCCTGATCAGTGAGCCGGACCACCGGTAAAAATGTCAGTCAATATCCTCTCCATCACGCTCCTCCTGCTCTCAATATGTGTGTGCTGCCACTCCACTGAAGGTGACTATGCTCTTACTTTTCTAAAGGAAAAAAGAGATAAAATATATCAAATTGATAACAGCAGTTACAATTTCTGATGTTGGCTCCTAGCTGTTTGTGAAGGGGCCTTTATGGAGACGACGGCTCCCAACTGTTTATGTTTCAGTTTGATGTGCAAAATGAGTTATTTATTTAGTTAAAGACAAAGTAAAAAATTAATCCTTTTAAAAGTTTCAAAAATTGGGTGAAGTCTCTCTTCTATATTTATTGAAAGTTTCTGATTGTTTGTGATTCTCATAACAAACACCTCAGACAATTTTACTCAGCGTCCATTTTTTGTCAGAGACACAAGTGAGAAACATGGCACTCAGCCCATCTGCTTTGAAATCTGTGTGTTGCAAATGTAAATTTATGTTTGTTTTGTTTGTTTATCACCAAACTCTCCTAAAAAAAGAGTTTCAAGATGGCTCCCAAGTGTGAGACTTTCTTCTACAGAAACTCTGTTGCCTCCATTTCTTTCTGTTAAATGAAAATCTGTAAAACTTTGGTTTTCCTTCTAATCAGACTTTCTCAGGTTGTATAAATGAATTTTTAATCTCCTACCTCTCAGGTCCAGCTCATCCTGGAAAGGGACGACCGTGCTGCGTTGACGTCACCAACATGGATATGAGCGCCGAGGTGGTGGGGGAAACATATCGTCAGCAGGCTGCAAGACCACCCTGTGTGAAGGCTATAATGTAAGTCAGCACGTTGTCCTACATACAAACATACAATCTGTATAACCTTCTGTCTTTTATTTACAGTTTTAACACAGGAAACGGAGGACAACTTTGTGCTGATCCTAACGCTCATAACCTAAGTTATGCTAACACACAAACACGTGAAAAGTATTTGCAGAGAAAATCTGAAGCTAACTTTGTCTCTCCTTCCTTTTCAGTCACTGCCAACATGACGAAGGTGTAGTGAAGTGAAGTTCTCTGGTGAAGCATTACTGCCTGTCTCCTTTGAGATCACCTTTAAAAACGTATTTTAACTCGAGCGCTTTCTTAATGCAACTGTTTCTTTCTGCTTTCATTTACATTTACTCTAACCTGTTGAGTAATCCTATTGTTTATTCTGGGCGACGGCTTTAGTCTTTTTTTGGACCAGCTGTTTTCAAAGGGATACGTTTTGCCTTCCATTGTTTTTGTTTTTCTCGCTTATTCATGAATATCTTTCTTTGTATTATGTGTTGATGTGAAGCACATTCTGGCAGCAAAAAATAATATAAAAAAAATAAACTTTTGTATTATTGAGCAAATATTTTTTTCTAGTCTTGTTTACTCTTGTCTACTCACAGAAGACAACAAACACATCTCCCCGTAATTTCCCAGAATAGTGCATGATTCCCCCAGTGCATAAGCCAATATGATACACTTTTATTTGAGTCATCATCAAGAGTTTCTAATAGAGGTCAAAGCAGTTACTGTAGTGGTTGGAGAGCTTGACTTCAGCCACTAGGAGCTCCTTACTCAGAGAAGTGGGCGCAAAAGGATCAGGTGCTCCTGACACTCAAAGAGTCGAACATCCATGTTTTTTTTAATTTATTATTCAGTAGCTGGGCCCAAGTTCTTATTTAGGTTTGATAGTGTTTTAATAATAATAATAATGGATTGCATTTATATAGCGCTTTTCAGGACCCCTCAAAGCACTTTACAATTCCACTATTCATTCACTCTCACATTTACACACTGGTGGAGGCAGCTACAGTTGTAGCCACAGCTGCCCTGGGGCAGACTGGTAAAAGTGAATGCTTTGACATGAGTTGAGCTGTGGTTTGGGGAAGGCCTTGAAGGGGACTGGTGATGGCTCCCGGGCCTGGCAGATCCCCATGTACTAAATAGAAATGAAGAAGTTAACGAATTGAAAACAAGGAGTGAGGGAGGGTGGGGCACGTAGATGAGAATGAACAGCTTGCAGAATTGGGGGAACCTATATAGATGACAACTGGAAGGAGCGTGTTTGGAGGGGTGGTCCTGCTCCTGAAATTCTGATAGATAATCTCAAAGTATTTTTTGTCAGTCAAGTTAAAAAAAATCAGGCCAAAACATTCCACCACTGAAAAGAACATTCAATCACTCCATCTGTTTGATACGGCTGCACACACAGGGATACAAACAAACAAACAAAAACCTTGAAGGATGTTCTGCCTCCTGAGCTACAGCCACCCAGTGGTAAACATGAGTAAACCCTCACTAGGTTTTGGATAAAGTGTACACTCACAAACCTGCATTTGAAACGTTGGCTACCATAGCAGTATAGTTTTGCAACATGGCATTTCGGTATTCTATCTAAAATGGGAAAACAGGAACATAAATAGTACCATCATTGCTAGACCTGCCCCACATCTGGTTGACCTACACCCTGCTATGTAGAGTAGAAAAGTGCCATTTAAGAATCAGTTTGTTCACTGTCTGAACAGTTTTGTCGTGTTACTTTTGCACTATTATGTTCTGGCACATGTTGTTTTTACATGGCTTGATTAAGGTACATATTAGGCTGACATCTGGGGCCAGAGCTGAAACTGTTCTGGACCAGCAGTGTGTCTGCAACTGGCCCATGGCTGCACACAAATTACACATGGACCACATACAACAAAGAATGATGGCCCTTTGGTGGCCCAGACCAGGTTTGCCAGAGGTAATCCACACATGGGCCAGCAAAGGACCACCAGTGTGTCTGGCCTTGTGCTGGCCCATGTGTGGGCCACCTCTGGCAAACCTGATCTGGCCCACCAAAGGGCCGTCATTCTTTGCAGTATGTGGGCCATGTGTAAGCATATTGTGTGGGCCAGATCTGGGCCATACCAATTTTGCTATGTGGGTACAGCCCTGCTGTAGCAAATACATACCTGCTCCTGCTCGTCAGCGTGCCCATAACCTGTCTGCTCCAACCACAGCAGAGCTACTTATTGCAGCTGTATTTCACTGACACTAGTCTTTGGGATGCTATTCTCTGTGTCTTCTTTGTTTAATGTAGGATGGCCAGTAACACAGGACTTATTTATTGTTCTTCTTAATGAGAACAGTTGAGGAAGCAGTTAAGCACTTCATCCATAGTCAGTTTTCCAATTAAATAAAAAAAAGCAAACTAATAAATACATTGAAAAAAATTAAAGATTAAATTTATAGAAGTGATTTAACTCTCACTAAGCCTATTTCCACTTGGTTGATTGTTACTCAACTTCCACTAGGAAGTGGGTCATGTACATTTTTCAAACCTTCTTACCCTAAAAAAATTTCTGCCAATGTTGTAACAATACAACTGCTCTGTGCACACAAGAATAACACCACACCACCATTGCTACCATTTCTAAATTAACAGAAATAAACACAAAATAAAATGTTCAGTCAGCACTCGATGTGAATCAGTGGCCTGAGTGCAGTTTCCTATTTTGGCTGGTGTGTAGAGACAGTTAAAACAGCCGCTTGATTCAAATTTCTCTTTTCTCAGCTATGAAAGCAGTGACCTGCTTTCATCATCATCTATGTTGTTACCACAGACTGATGGTGGATGGTGTTGGCGTACTACAGTGCTAATCTTCATCTTTCTAGTTTCCGTGCAGAGTTTCGGTTTTACTGACATTTAAGTCACCAATTCAGTCTCAGGAAAACAAACAAAACGAACTTTTTTTTGCATGAAAGCTGGTGAATATTAAGAAATACTACAATATGCCTAGCTGTGAGCATGTGAAAGACTAAGCAATGCACACATATGAGCACCATAGGAAAACCACTCAGATGTTAATTACCCTGCATGTTTTAACATTCTCAGTTTAAAAGCACCTATAAAGGTCTGTTTGGGATCATGTGGCGGCACCAGTGATTGACCCATTAATCCAGGGATTACGAGACAACTTACTCCACCACTAAACGCCAACAGATTCCAGTTGCGACCAAGAGTCATGAGGGTCATGCACAAAAGCACAGTTCTTATAGTAAAGAAACACAGGCCTATACAGTTCTGTGTGTTCAATCTACAGCAAGAATAATGAGGTCTCACAGTTCAGTTAGTCAGCTATCACCTGGACTGGTGAATAACCGCTGGCTTTTTCAAGATAGTGGTTTTAACCAAGGGCTGCTGGTAGATTGCCTTATCTCCAGAGACGACAGAGACTACTTATAAACTGCACTCTGTACAGTTAATACCAATTTGTCAACCTTACTTTTGGCTTTTTCAGAGCCCCAGTACTTTCCAGGGTGCTGTGTCCGCACACTGCATATGCCACTGCCTACTTGGATGATGTCATTATCACACAGTATCACACGGGGACCATAGTGTGTTGTGCTTGGATGACAGCCACGAAGCTAGAGCATAATAGTGACAAGCAACAGTCAGAGCGATGTTTGGTGAGTGTGTAAAGCAGCAAAGGAAAAGAAGAAAATCCTCTTTGTGAACTGCAGTAAACTTTGTTAGACTACACGTTTTAGGCTTCTTTCTAGTATTTTATGGCACTCATCCTGTCCAATGACCAGTGATTCCATCAACTTGTATCCCACTGCCAACAAGGCTTTCTGTCCTCCAGGTTCAGAACTACAGATCCTGTGTCTGTGGGGTGTAGTGAACCTAGCCTGAGACATCACCACCATACAGTCAGACATGGACTACACACAAGAGTTTTTGACTCTATATCTGTCCTTTTTGTGTATAATATGAAGCATGTGTCAATGAAGGAATGCTATATATATAGAGTGAAAGATGGCTGAGGTGGTTAGAGATCAAACTTCAGTCAGAAAATGATGTGGTTTAATTTAAAGATACATGGCACCTATTTTTATTGTTGTATTTCCAAACCCAAACTTTATATTTTCCATGTTATCTGCATGTTTTCTGTCTGTGGTCACTTTGCACTCCTTAGCAGTTTTAGTGTAGTCATTTTGTACCTCTGTTTTATGCCTGTAGTTTTTTAGTATTTAAAAAAGAAAGAACGTGGAAACAAAGCACAAGTTTGCAAAGTTTTTATACTCATGCAACATGTTTGGAAAGGAAGCAATATAAAGAAAGACTGTCAAAAATGCCACGAATATCATATTTGAAAACTTGTGCATAAGTGAAAAGATTTACCACTTCCTGATTTGAGGGGGCCTAAGGAACCACATGACTTATGATACAGAGGAAAGATGTTCGTTCTGGAAACTCGTGTCAGCATTTATTATAAAACAGAAGTGACTAAGTGACAGAGCACTACACTGGAACTCATAACGACAGTTTAAGAATAGTAATATGCTGATGATTAAAGATGTAGTGGTATATTGTAATGATGGGCCAGAGGCAGAGAGGTGGAATTGAAAATGAATATTTCAGATTCTCTGTCTTCAACTTCAGCAAATCTTCAATTTTAAAGGTTACTGAACTTGCTGGAAACATCTCAGAATATTTTTTGTTACATTTGGTATTCTGCAGAAACACCAAATACATATCCACGCTTGTGGCTCAAGAGTTGGGAGTTCGCCTTGTAAACGGAAGGTTTAGTCTTGGTCGTTGTGTCCTTGGGCAAGACACTTCACCCGTTGCCTACTTGTGGTGGTCAGAGGGCTCAGTAGCGCCAGTGTCCGGCAGCCTCGCCTCTGTCAGTGCGCCCCAGGGCAGCTGTGGCTACAATGTAGCTGCCATCACCAGTGTGTGGATGACTGAATGTGTAAAGCGCTTTGGTGTCCTTAGGGACTAGAAGTGTAATAGACTAATTATAGTAGTCGATTTCACAAAAACAAATTGTAAAAAATCTAATATTTAAAGACAGTGCTGGAGATGCTGAAAATGGGAAAACCTGATAAAAAACAACTGAAACTTAGATAGATGAATGATTTTATTCGATTTTATTAGAACACAGTTCTGCAAAGGTCTAAAGAAACTATATTAAAAAGCTCAACTTAACTTACAACATTTAATGCTAGCTGTGGGCCACACGGGGAGTCAATCTACACTAAGGCTACGTCCACACTAATGCATTTTCATTTAAACACGCATCGTTTTCTCTCCGTTTTGGCCTCCCGTCCACACTGAGACGAAAACACAGCATTTTGAAAACGCACTCAAAAACGAATACATTTGAAGACGGTGCTTTCGCATCACAGTGTTGACAGCGAAAACGCAGACTTTCTAAAACGATGACACATGTTAGTCATGTGATGCAGTCATGTGACCAATTAAACTAAGATACCGGAGGGCATTATGCAGCAGTTGTTTTGTTTGCTCTCAATTTTGACAGCCCTATTAAAGATTAATATCAGTCTGTACATGCTCCAGATAGCTTTTCCTTAAATTCTTTAATTCTCACTCGCTTTTGCAACTTTGTACTTTTGTGTTACTCACACCAACAACTGCACCTCATTGTCTCCACAAGTGTGTGAATGTGAGAGTGAATGAATAGTGGGATTGTACAGCGCTTTGAGGGCCCCGAAAAGCGCTATATAAATGCAATCCATTATTATTATTATTATTATTGTTAGTCCATTTAAAAAACTCAGTGCTTTTCCTCGACATTTTGCAAAGAGCCGGAAAGTAAATAAAAAGGCAGACAGAAATGAGGCAGGTCAAATCTTCTTGCATCCCGCATGCGTAGTACTGGAACGTAAGCGTTTTCGGCTGTTTCAATGTGGATGCACAACTTTGTGAAAACGACTGAAAACGCTAGCGTGAACATGCAGCATTTTCAGATGAAAACACAGTTTTCAAATCTATCCGGGCTATTGTAGACGTAGCCTAAGGCCGCAATCCACAGTGCAGACCACAATGGGGTCTTTTATTCCAGTGTCCCAGTGCTCTCACTCACATGCATATCTGTGGTGAGGGGACCTTAACAAAGGTGCCTTGCTTGTCAGCAATGAAAATAATTTCTGGAACAATCAGTATGACAACTAAAGCTTGTCTCACGCAAAGGGACATTGATCCCAAGCCCCTGTAGCACTAAATTCAACCCTAAATAAAAGAATCCAAATGGGTCAGCTTAACAGCTTAATGTAAACAAGAAAATCAAAAGAATTGAATTTAATGGTTTAGATTGCAAGCAAAAGTTTAAGTTGTGAGGATTTAAGATTAAATGTATCTCGATAAGGACCCAAAAAGTCAGTCAGTTACGCAAATGTGGAGAAATGTGCATCAGAGTCATCATGCATTACTTTTATTTCCATTTGAGTCCTGATTCATAACAATCACAACAATTCATGTTTATTTTTCTTATGAACTCCAACAGATAAACAGTCACTGTCAGTGAAAATCGAACAACTGAAATCTTCAGGGGTCTGGATACATCATTCATGACAATGCAGGTGTTGGAGTCAGTCACTGGGCTGTACACAAGTTTCTGTGAACTTTGGGTATGTGAGGCTGTTTCTCGGAAAGCTCAGAGTGAGATGTTGGTGGTTTGAAATAGAAAAATCTTCCTGACAAGAGGCGGAGGTGTGATGTGTCACAACGACGCACACACAAATATACAAACCTATAGAAACGCGTCATCAGTCACGCCTGCAGATGTTCCTGCGCTTATCAATAAATAACTAAGGAATCAACTCGCATAATCACAACCTGATCAGTGAGCCAGACCACCGGTGAAAATGTCTGTGAAGATTCTCTCCGTCACTCTCCTCCTGCTCTCAATGTGTGTGTGCTTCAGCTCCTCTGCAGGTAACTATACTCTTACTTCTCCAAAGATATATAAAATTGATTAAGTAGCTACTTTTACAGCAATTACTTACTTTTTGGTGAAAGGGGGTGGACTCTCGTGGGTTTCACTAGGCAACGACTCTGCTAGTTTCTCTCACCACAAACCTTTACTTCTGGTATCTGCTCATTCAGTACTTTTAAACAGTCTTTTCAGCATTTACACTCTTGCGTTCTATCCACCAAACTCCAGACATCCCTGAACGTGCAGTCAGTCATGACATTTTAAAAGGCGTCCTTTACATTTAAATTTAGGAGATTTTACATCATTCTCCTGACTTTTCTTTTGATTGTGAAATATTTTCATTTGATGTATAGTGATTATACATTTATGCATATCTACATGCAAATGTGTACTTCCTTTGATTTATGGGTTCTGTCTCATGATGCTAAGCATCCCTCGCACCACCCATTCAACTATCATACAAAATACCACAGTGGATGCAGGGGTTCCATTTCAGCTATATGAGCACTCTGTGAACAAATCTTAATGCTGTTTAGTTTTCAAGCTTTCTGCTGTGAGAGGTGCACATTGTGACTCATTGCATAACTATGATAATGTCATATACGAACAGGAAACGAAAGACACAGAGACAGAACAGCATGATAAGTTGCAAATGTGCGATAATGATGTTCACCATTCAGCTAGCTGCATATCTGAATTTTGTCTTTGATAAAAGAATGATGTTAATAAATGAAGCTTATTGCCTCATATTCTCGCCAATGTTCTTTATTGACAATTAATAACAATAAGAACAATTCAAGACTGAAAATTCATTTGCAAGATCATGTCTACCAAGTGTTTACATTTCAATTTGATGGGTAGGAGTTGAGTAAAGTAAAAAAAAAATGAAAGCATTTGTAATTTCTGGAACAACATCCAGCTTTTGTTCATCAAATCCACATCTGGCACATCCATTTAAACTGGAAGTGAATGTCAACACGACAGAATCAGACGCCACTCAAGAAGTAGAACATCTAAGTTCAATAAACATCAAATATTCCACCACTTTAAAAGAAGCTGTCGCACTTCGTAGGGACATAAAATCCTCATATTCCTGTTCCACATGTAAAATTACAGTAAGTGTCTCAGATATAAAACGGGAGTCAAATCTCACCTCTGTTTAATTATATTTATGGAATATGGTCCTGGTAACAAAAACAGTCACACACTGTCAATGATGAACGTAATTACTAGAGTCTTAAGATGAGCCCCAAGCGGTGAGACTTTCTACTGCAAATACTCTGTTGGCCCACTGTTTCTGTTTGATGAAGATGTTGAAGAACATACTTTGCCAAAACATAGGTCCATATGAGTTACTATTTTCAATACACTTTGAATGAAAATGTTAAATTTACTTTGAATTATCAAAGTGTAAAATGTTTACAGAGTGATGCACAAAAAAGCCTGCTCGCTGTCACGTAATTTTAGGTAACATTTTAACAGCTATGTTGTGTTTAGTGATGTAAGGAGTTTCATCACATTTTAAACCTGGAGTTAACTTTGGTTTTCCTTCTAAACAGACTTTTGTCAGGTAAAATAAATCCGTTTTAACCTCCTTCCTCTCAGGTATCCGTGGTCCTACGAAGAAACGCCCTTGCTGCGTTGATGTTACCAACCTCGATATGAGCCCTGAGGTGGTGGGGGAGACATATCGCGAGCAGGCTTCATCGCATCCCTGTGTGAAGGCTATAATGTAAGTCAGTACATGTTGTCCTACACACAAACATAAACACATGCAATCTCTAAAACATTCTTTTTTTTCCAGTTTCAACACAGAATATGGTCAGCTTTGCGCCGATCCTAACGCTCAGTGGGTCCAGAATCGTAAGTTATGCTAACACACAGACACACAAACACATTGAATGTATTTACAGAGAAAATCTAAAGCTCTCCTTTGTCTCTCTTTCCTCCTCAGTCACTTCCACAATGAAGAAGGTGCAGTGAAGCACAAGTTCTCCGGTGAAGCATTGCTGCCTGTCTGTATCATCTTTGGCCTCACTTTCAAAGATATATTCAAATGAGAATGCTTTCTAAAAACCTTTCAGATTAATTATATTACTGTTACCCTGTATTTAATTCTTGGTGTTGACTTCAGGCTTTCATGGTGCCAACCATTTTTTAAAAAGTTAGCATTTAAGCGCTGTCTTTCTTTGACCTTTTTCTTGCTTATATGTGCATTTCAGTTTATTATGTATTTATGTGAAAAAATAAATAAATAAACTTTATTATTGTCCAAATATTTTCCTGCTATTTAAATACCCATTAGACAATATGTCATACACATATCCCAATAATTTCCCAGAACAGGTATCCCCTGGAGTTTTCAATTGAGCTCAAACTGTATAACCCCATATGATACACTGTTTAAGTTATCAGAGTTACTGCAGGTACTGCAGCAGTTTTTGAAGCCCACTTTGATCACTAGGAGCTCTTTTCTCGGGGTCTTAGGGAAGGTAGGATACTAGAATGTTTTTTCCAACCTATTTAAGCCATGTCTTAGCCCAATGATGAACTTTAAGTAAAGTCTGTAGTGTGAGCGTGTCTCAGAGTGCAAAGTCATCCTTCTGTTGCACTCCACATCTGGCACATTTAAACTAGAAGTGGATGTCAACACAACAGAATCAGACTCTGCTTTCATGCAGGAGGATGCTCAAGAAGTAGCACATCCGAGTTCAATAAACATCAAATATTCCACCACTTAAAAAGAAACTCGCACTTCCTAACGACATAACTTCCTCATATGCTGTTCAGCATAGATGATTACAGTAAGTGTCTGAGATATATCTGATGGCTCCATGTGAAAGAAAAGCAAACCCCTTGTAGGTTGTATTTTAAGGCGAGGGGTGTTACAGCTCAGGGTTTTTTGGCCCCCTTCCCTTTTTTTTTCTGTTTGTGCCAATTCGTGTGTGCAGCCCCCTGCTGCAGATAGGTGCCTGCACGTGTTCATAAACCTACCTTCCTATTCTGACTGCTCCTCCTGGTTCCCTGCTCCACCCACAGCATCAAGAGGAGTGAAAGAAGCCATCTATGTCCACTGTGAGCGACCATCTTTGAACAGAGGCGGTGGTTTACGACACCAACTCTCTGCCATCTATAATCCAGTTTTGAGATCCCTTCCCAGACGCCTTAACGCCCACTCACACCCTGGGCCATCTGACCTCAGGAATTCGCATGATAAGGTGGGGCCAGGTTTCACAATGAACTCACCCGAAACTCTGGCTGATTGGAACCCACACCCAGTTCCACACCTTGGCTCAGGCGATTAGAGGATCATCAGGGGGTCCTTTTGTCCCTCTGTGGGGGGACGCTCCCACTAGGTTTATATCTGGGACTCTCTACCATTTGACCTTAGAACTGAAGAAGCCTCTCGGATGAGAGGTGAAACGTCTTCAAGTAACTTAAAGAAGTCCAGACGCTTTTCTTTGCAAGCTCCTTTGACTAGTTAGTTATGTACATTATTTCAAAGTGATCCCATACCAAGCAAATGCAGCGCCAGCATTGCTGATGCCAATGCTTTTAACTTATAAAGGCATAGGGGAGAGCAGTGTGTTATGATTTATGAGATTAATTATCAGTTTGATAATTCTGCATCAATTGTGCAAAATGATTTCTCCACTAATGCAACTAAAACGTGGACACAGGAAGGCAGCTGGAAGTAACGAAAGGCAAGCCCTTTACTTAGCTGAACTAAGACCAGTGACCTGAACAGCACACTGTGACAAAGGACAAGTGGAGACAGGGACAATGTATACATAGGAGGGCAAATAGGAGTCTGGTAACAGCTCAGCAGTCAGTGTTTATTTGTAAGTATTAAGCAGTTTTATGACATCTGACAGTTTCCTTCCTATGGGATTTTTCTCAGGGCAAATATATAAATATTTAACCTTTCCTTAGAAGGAAGAGCTGTGGGAATGATGTCCTCCAAACTCTACAAACAAATGTCAACACTCTTTAATTTGCCTTAATTTTTCATAAACATCCAAGAATTTTCAGATCAAGAAAATTTGCTCATTGGATCAAATTGGGCACGTCTTGCTGGGCAAGAATTGGCTCACTCTACAGAACTTATTGAATTCTGATTGGATCTTGTCTCACCTAAACGTTTTCATCGACATGCATTTCATCATAATTTTTGTCCTTGTGCTTTTTTATAAATGTATTTATCATGTTGCTTTTGTCATAAAAAGGGTTGTTGATGAAATTTATAACAAATTATTAAGACTTGGTAAAAAATGTTAAAGAAAATATTAGTTATTGCAACTGCAACCTGAACACTGAACTGAAATTTCCTCCACAATGGTTTGAAACCAGTGAAGTAAAACAAAAATGTGTTTCTTCAGCACGTGAAAAAAACCTTTATTTATTGTGTTAAACCCTTCTATCAAAAATATAATAACAATGACAGTCAATCAAACAAACAAACAAATAAATGCTTTCAATCGGACATGTATGTGTGGGGTATGTGATACTCCACCGCTTTTTGCATTGATTGAAACTTTTTTGATGGTTTGTAAAAATTCTATACATATCAGCTGTAATGAGGTCAGTATCAAGCTGCTTTTTAACTATAAGCAACCAAAATATCCTTAAATATAAGCCTAAATAAAAGTATCATAATGGGACAGCCAATACAGCTATCCCACATAGCAGACAGGTCTGGCCCGTATCTGGTGTCAAGCCGGCACTGCTGGCTGACTTCTGGCATGGTAAGTGGTATGTTATCCAGATATGGGCCAGGCCTGGCATAGATGGCACTGTTGTGTGATGACATGCCATATCTGGCCTGATTGTGGTTTGGTTTATGTGGCCCAGGTCTGGCCCGGATCCGGGATCAAGCTGGTACTTCTGACTGACTGGTGTTATGGCAGGGTGTATGTCAACTAGATGTGGGCCAGATCTGGCAATTATGGCACTATTCATGTTCCTATTTTGTTATTTTTGTTAGAAACCTAAATACTGTGTTGCAATACTACACTGCTTGGTAGCCAATGTTTCAAATGCAGGTTTGACAGGTTTGTGAGTGTACACAAAACCTAGTGAGTAGTGATGGGTAGATGAGGCCTCGTGAAGCGTTTCAGCACATTCCCCAAACTGTATCGATACTGTGTCGACACAGTGTTGCTGTGTTGCTCCATACTGACACCTGCTGGTAGTGATGGGTCCAGCAACACTGACGCACCAACGCATGTATCAAGCTCACAGAGCAAAACCTGTATCCGTGCGTGCGTCACTTTAAGAAAAAGTCATGTGATCGATACAGCTGCTGTATCGCCCATTGCCAACGCGCCAAACTGTGTTTAAATGGTACCGCATCTGCCAACGGTAGTGATGGGATTTACGGGTCTTTTTAGAGAACCGCTCTTTCGGCTCGGCTCACTAAAAAGAGCCGGATCTTTTGGCTCCCAACCGGTTCAGGTTGTTTTGCTGCTTTAATTAATTTATTATTAACAACTATATAAAATTATGCACGAAAGGAATTACTAATGAAAAAAATAAGTGGTTTTATTTATATATGTATGGTGGCCCCTAGTCTGTCTGTCTTTGTTTCAGTGTGATCTATCAGAATAGGAAAAACAGCAATGTGACTTGCGGTGTAAATTATTTATTTCATTTTATGCAGGTTAAATGTCGCATCTGTTCTTACACAAACAAAAGCACCTCCTCAGTGTTTAAGTATCACAGAGCCAAACATGAAAATGAGGAGACAAACACACCAAGAATGAACACAGGTAGACTTATATTGACACTAAACAGCTTTATCATCATTTTCTTTTTATTAATATGTGTTTTATTATTTTGAAATCAAGCATCTAGGAAGACTGTTCTTGACCAGGCATTCCTGAATTTTATTATAAAGGACTGCCAACCCATTAGTATTGTGAAGAGTGTCGGAGAGAAACATTCCAAGATCAGAGGATCCTTTAACGTACTGAGGGAATAGGAAGACATCTTATCAGAACCTTTTCCACCTGGGTTTACAGTTTTTGTGTTCCCCAGCTTCATCTGTGCCCTGTGAGCATGTGTTTTCCAAAGCTGGGGAAATGGTGTCAAAAAAACGCAATGGACTGAATGCAAAAACATTGGATAAACTTATTTTTCTGAATAGAAATTTATAATAAACTCTGAGTCAATTCCATTTAAATGGGTAATATTACATTCACAATACTTTCATTTTAATTTTCACTTAATGGCATTCACAATATATTTTAAAGATGTCTACAATATTTGAAATGTAAAAGATATAAAATGATTCCATGGAAAGTACAAAATCTTACAGTGTATACACGTATGACTAGGTCATTGAATCAGTGTCTGTTGTGAGTCTCAAGTAAGTTTCCTGCAATGACATTTAAGGTCCAGCAGGTGTCAGCATGGAGCAAAACAGCAACACTGTGTCGACACAGCATCGATACAAACTGTATCGATGAGGCCTCATCTACCCACCACTACCTGCTAATAAAATTCAGGACTGCCTGGTCCAGAACAATCTTCCTAGATGCTTGATTTCAAAATAATAAAACACATATTAATAAAAAAAATGAAGATAAAGCTGTTCAGTGTCAATATAAGTCTACCTGTGTTCATTCTTGGTGTGTTAGTCTCCTCATTTTCATGTTTGGCTGTGTGATGCCTAAACATTGAGGAGGTGCTTTTGTTTGTGTAAGAAGCTCCACAGAACAGATGCGACATTTAACCTGCATAAAATGAAATAATTAATTTACACTTCAAGTCACATTGCAGTTTTTCCTATTCTGATAGATTACACTGAAACAAAGGCTATGTTCACTCTGCAGGCGAAAGCACATCAAATCCGATTTTTTTCAGGGAAGGTGCGGGGAAGGTGCGTCCGCCTTCCCTGCACGGCACCGCAGGCCCCGCCCCACTACAACCTGTTTCTCCATCACCTGTTCAGCTCTGATGATTCAGTAATAGTGATGGGTCGTTCGCGAACGAAATGGCTCTTAGAGCCGGCTCTTTGAAGTGAACGACGCGAGCCGGCTCCTTATTGGGAGCCGTGAGGTTTTTTTTCTTTCTCTCACCCTCTCTCTCGCCCTTTTTTCCACTAAACTCGCACGAGCGGCCTGTACTTTGCGCTGGGCAGAGGGGGGAGGGGCGTTAGTTACACTCACAGTAGCACAGGATCAGAGCCAGAGAGAAAGAGAGAGAGGGACAACAACATCACATTAGAAAGGTATAGTAATCATCCACTATTTTCAGTTGCAGATGATAAAGGATTCAGAAATCATGCAGGCCCATATGACAGAGAATGTGCATCTTCTTTTTGTTTTAATATTTTAATTTATATTTAATTGTGTTGTGGTTTGCAGTGTTTTGTGTTGTTTCACGTTAAATTTGTTTAAAAGGAAAAAGCTGAAAATTTAAATAGTTAAAAGTTTAAAATGTAAATAGTTGTTTTTTGTATTATATGATTTATTTATTACATTTTATGTGGAGTGAATAAATAAAGTATATTTATGGTGGCCCTTAGAGACAAAGCACGTACAAACTCCAAAACACGTAAAAACTCCAAAACGCGTAAAAACTCCAAAACACGTAAAAACTAAGAAGCACGTACAAAAGCCAACAGAAGTGCTCCAGGATGCTAGGACGCAGTGTTGAGCTTTTGTTTCCTAGTGGCTACACAAGCCAGGAAGTATCAACAACCGGATTTGGTGTGTGGTAGTAACAGGTAAATGATATTTTTTTTAAATTATTTGAATAAATATGAGTGCTTGTCTATAAATACACAAACAATACACACATGCTTTCAATTGTGTAATTTAAGTGATCTGGGTAGCTCTGTTTTGGAAGTTCAGTTCATGCTAGAAATGTGTTTTGGAGTTTGTACGTGCTTTTTGGAGTTTGTATATGCTTTAGAGTTTGTACGTGCTTTGTCTCTAGGGGCCATATATAAACATATATAAATAAAACCACTTTTTTTACATTAGTAATTCCTTTTCTGCATAATTGTATATTGTTGTTAATGATTAAATAATTAAAGCAACAAAACAACCTGAAGAGCCGGTTCGGAGTCGAAAGAGCCGGCTCTTTTTAGTTAGCCGAGCCGAAAGAGCCGGATCTCTAAAAAGAGCCGGAAATCCCATCACTATTCAGTAAGGACATCTCCTGGTTTCATCTTCATGTTTCCTTCTCACCAGATATACAAACCGACATAATTACCAGCAGCTTTTACAGCTGTGGCTCCAGCAAACATCAGCTGATACTAGAAATTAATATTAAATAAACTCTAACAACAGCTGATCAAGCTTAAACGTGCTGCTGTTGTTTAGCGCGACATCCGCCGGTTTCCGCTTTCTGGCGCAAAGTGGGCGATAAACAAACAAGAGAGAAAAGCCGATCAGCTGATCATCGATCAGTTTCATGATTGAAGTAGAAACAGGAGAGAGAGGGGAGAGAATGAGAGAAGAAGAAACAGCTGTGCAGCGTAAAGACAGAATAACTCCAGCTTTGTGTCTTTTTCCATTCTAGCTGAAGTACGGGACAAACTGTGTTCTTTTTCAGCTCGACATAAAACGTGCAATGTTTTCTCTGAATACGGGACAATTCCGTCTTTTTACAGGACGGTAGGCAACTCTACTAACTAACCTTATGAATAAAATAAAGTTCACCAGTAACATCATAGCACCCACCCAGCTGTATAGAAACTCTGTCATGCTAGCAAGTACACAGTACGAGTGATTGTAACTGACTGTAAAAAAGTCAGCATAACGAAAATAAACCTAAACTTGGTTTATATCTGACCCAGATAGACTGCAGGTCATAACTTCTTACCTGAAGTTCAGTTCACCTGACACTTGGACCGGCTGCCACCTCGGGTCTCTCCTCCTCCTGCCTCCCCTTTCCCTCATCCACCTGCTGGCCTCCACCACTTGCTAATGTTACTGAATCTGAAGAATCACCGCCATAGCCACCACCAAACAACTGAGTTATTTTTACACACTGGCCAGCATCTGGCCAATCCACCACCTTTCATTGTTTATAACGTTACAAAATAAAAAAAATTAAAAAAAAAAAAAATCGGCCCATAAAAACAAAAAATCACCATCGGCCCACCGAGTAAATGCCCAGTATGATCAGTCCAGCTATGGTCGTGCCATCAGTTAACCCTTCGCGTGCCTAGGGTTGCCGACCCCTGATCTAGCAGGACAAGTACAGAGATGAGTCCACTGTCAGAGGCCATAAGAAGATCATTGTAACCTTCACTAAAGCTGTTTCTGTGCTGTGATGAGCTCTGAAACCTGACTGAAACTCTTCAAATAAACCATTCCTCTGCAGATGATCTGTTAGCTGTTTGACAACTACTCTTTCAAGGATTTTTGATATGAAAGGAAGGTTGGAGATTGGCCTATAATTAGCTAAGACTGCTGGGTCTAGAGATTTTTTGAGCCAACATCAAAACATCAAACATAGGGAAGACAGGTCAGAATAGGTAACATTTAAAAAAATAAAATAAAATACACAACATCGGGTACAGGAGGAGAAAAAAAGGACTCTACTCAGATGAGTGGTTTAGATTCGTCAATAATCACAATGCACACACTGTTGGCATCAATCAAGCTGTACACCATAAGACATGTCTGTGCGTGTCCTAATGTGAGGCTATTTCTCGGAAAGCTTTCAACAGGCAGTTGGTGGTTTGAAATATTAAAGTTTCTCTATTTAGAGGCGGAGGTGTGATTATGATACAACCACACACACAAATAAACACGTATTAAAATAACCCGCCGTCGCTTCTTTTTCCTGCAAATCTTCCTACCCTTACTAATAAATATCCAAGCACTGATGAACTTTTTGTTGCAGCCTGATCAGCAAATCAGACCACCGGTCAAAATGCCTGTGAAGATCCTCTCCATCACTCTCCTCCTGCTCTCAATGTGTGTGTGCTGCCACTCCTCTGAAGGTAACTGTGCTCTTACTTTCCTAAAGGACAAAAAGAGAGAAAGTACATAAAACTGATTACACCATTGACTAAGGCTCCTAGCTTTCTTTGGTTTTATTGGAAATGACTGCTCTGTAAGGACTCTCATAGTTTCTTTTACCATTAATCTTTATATCAGTCACATTCTTGTTGGTTAATCATCATGATATTTAAAGTATACATATTATGTTTCCATAACTTACTATGCTGGCACAGTGTGCAGTGGTTTCTTTCAAGCTAATTCACTCTGTAGGCAGATGTTGATGCTGTTTCTGAGTGAACAGGGACATAGCCTCAGTTATAAAAGTAACTACCAGAATATTGAGAATATGTGATTCACAACTTCAGAAAATCGGACTCATGAAGCTGTTTTTCATCAAACTCAAACAATTATTGCACATTTTCTGTAAACCCAATAAACTTCATTTCACTTCTCAAATATCACTGTGTGTGTCTCCTATAAGATATATTTAACTGACATTTTTTATTGTAACAACCAACGATTTATACAGGAAAATAATGACTATTAACAACGTTGCCCAAACTTTTGTATCCCACTGTATAACGATAACCACTGCAGCCAAAAAGAGTGCCTGACGAGCCAAGTTGTCAGTAAGCTGTTAAGGCTCGTCTGTACACCGTGTTCATGTTTTCCTCCGAAACAATAAGTTCTGTTGGAGCAGCCTTTCAACGCCTCTCTCTGTCTCTCGCTAGCAAAGTTGACCCAGAAAACAAAGTAAAGCTAGTTTTTGGCTACGAGCCCGACATGGAACCCGATGTATTAGCCAGAGGTCCCTTTACTACGGTTCGGAGCTGCAGACCTGTTTTATATACGTGCAGCATAGTTTTCTATACGAGATCGCTGCAAAAAGTACAGCCTTACCTAATGTTGGGAACAAAAAAGGCCATTAACTTGCATGACTATTATTTGTTTAATGGTCACATTCACTTTGATTTTCATAAAGACTTTTCTCAATCCAGAAATTAATTTTTAACCTTCTTCCTCTCAGCTCATCGTCCTCCTACAGTACCACGACCATGCTGCACTGGCGTCACCCAACCCGATTTGAGCACTAAGGTGATGGGACAAACGTATCGTGAGCAGGCTGCATCAGGTCACTGTGTGAAGGCTATAATGTAAGTCAAAACATGTTATCCTCCAGAAAAACATAAACACATACAATCTGTATAACCTTTTCTCTTTTATTTCCAGTTTCAACACAAAGGAAGGACTGCTTTGTGCTGATCCAAACGCTCAGTGGGTCAAGGATCGTAAGTCATAGAAATACAGACAAACAGAAATACATAAAAAAAATATTTGCAGAGAAAATCTGAAGCTCTCCTTTCTCTGTCTTTTCTCTACAGTCATTGCCAAAATGATAAAGGTGAACCAATGAAGCACCTGTCTGCTACATCAGTATTTTCACCATCTTTAAAGGCAAGATGGTGAACTCATTGGAGTTCTGGCTTTGTGTCTTTTTTCTTGCTCATATATGAATTTCTTGTTGTGTTTTTATGTGTTCACACAAATTACATTTTGGCTTTAAAAAACTACATGAAAATAAACTTTTGTTTTATAGCACCAGTTTGTTCTTGTTGTTTGAATGCACACCAGATTCAAATATCCTGATACATTCCCAGAATTGGATTCCCTTGGTGTTTTCAGTTGAGCTCAATGATCCAGTATTATGCACTTTTATTTGAGTTAAGTATGCCCCTTAGAGGTCCTGAGACGGATTGGCATGGGTTTAACAAACTGGTGGGACAATCCTTGGGGATATGCTTACGATAGCTAGGATGGTATCTGTGCTGTGTTCAGCGGCAATGCCAGGCTATCCGACACTTCTACAGGGGAAGTAGCACCAGCCCTAATGCAGCATAGCCAACTCCCATTTTGTAATGAAGGATAGATTGTACAGAGTGAGGCGTTACACTCCCACTGCAGAGAAACACACCCAGTTTTTGGAGCCTAAAACCCACTGGGAATTAATCTTCCAGGCAGCTCATTATAACCTGATATCTGGTCACAGAGGATATGAGAAAACTCTGGATCGAGTTAAAGGTCAGATGTATTGGCCAGGCATTCCAGGAGATGGGTGTCAGAGGTGTGCATCCAGCCTGGATACCAGTTAGTAAACCAAATGACCATTCCAAAGGGCCTTTGTGTCCTGTTTGAGTGTATTGGTATGGACCTCATTGGGCCTATTTACTGGCATGCACAGGGCTATTGTTTTGTTTTAGTAGATCATACACAATACTCTGAACCAAATAGAATGTAGAGATACTCAGAGACATTCATCTGACAAATAAAGGAGGCACATTAAATCTAATTGGACTAGCATATACTATGCTGACATTGATGAGCTAGTGGAGCAGAAAAAGACCTTGAAGTCCATGATTCATACATTAATTCCAGAGGGTTGATGCCACTGGGGTCGCTGGCTGGAACCTCTGTTGTTTGCAGTGCAGGAGGTGACCCTGGCTTTCATGGGATTTTCTCCATTTGAACTCCTGTTTGTCAGGAAACCTCAGGAACATCATATGTTAAATCACTATTAAGATAGCGATTTGGGTTGGTATGTGGGACTGTAGACTTAGGTTTATAAAGTTAAATGCTAATTATATGATATGCGAGTAAAAGTAATGTAAGAAGCAGTGCAACAAATTACTTTCGCTTTCGAGTACTTAAGTAAATGTTTTTATTAATATGATACTCATAAATATACTTATTGAATTATTACGTTTAATCTTCATTTAGCAGTCGTACTGGAGAGTTAGACACTCAGACCATCAAATTAAGGAACATGTCTCTTACAAACCTATTTCCTACTAAATAAACAGGAAATATGCTTTTGTGGTTGTCTTATCTTTGGTTTGACTATTTCTTGAAGTGTAGTTTAAACAGGAAGTAACATAAACTCAAATATGTATTACCATATCAGATAAAGAACACAACCTAAGCAAAAAGTAGATAAACGTTTGTGTGAACAAGCAAAGTAAGAAGAAAGAGGAATGGCACAAAGCAAGTTTCACAATCATTAAACTGATTATGTTGAAAGACTTTCATGATGGGCTTTTCAAGGCAGGTATGTACACTAAACCTTCCTCTTGCTGCAAGAAAAATTAGAAAATGGGAAAGACAGCAACACGACTAGGAAGCACCCCGGGAATTGTGACTTTAAACAACCTCTAATTATTCCAGTTAATAAAAAGCCACAAAGATTTGTATGAAGTAGTAATAGATGAGGTAATAACACAGTTTCACTTAATTACCAGTTAACAATATAAACCTAACTTAGCCTACAGTTCCACACACCAGCACCAATCCCTACCCTGATGAGGACTCACATAGTATTGTTTGGATTTTAACTTATGAACACAAAGCTGACCACAAAAAGTTAAGTTACTTCTGGGAGTATCAACAGGTAAAACCTAAGGCTGCACGACTGCCTGTTCATCACTGCCTTTGTTACCTGCTGAAGATCAGCGGCTAGCATGCTCTCAACTTCTTGGCTAGCTTTGTGTTAGCATGTGGTCTCTGCAGATGCTTGCAAAAAGCCTACGTTATGTTGGCAATTTAATGCAGTTCTTCTGTCCTGGATGCAGTTTGCACTTTTCCATCATACTTTTGTGCTTTTGTGCAATAAAAGTAATAAAAGTAATCTCCATGTCTGTATTCCTCAAAAGCTGTATCACTGTACTGCACCACCAAGTTCCTCCTCCCAAACACAAACTGAAATCAGATGATTGCAGCACAAGTAAACCAGAAGAAAAAAGCATTTTGTTTGCCGATAGCTGCATATAAATCAATATAATTGTAACTGCAAAATAATTACTGAATGTAGTCCATTAACGGGTTACATTGCAGCAATATTGAAAAAAATGCAATTCAGTAATGCGGTGTAACATGTTATTTTATAAGCAACTAAAAGATTCCAGAAAAAATGTCATTTGGACAGATGAGACCAAAGTGGGGATTATTGGTGATAATACTCAACACCACATTTGGTAAAAACCAAATACAGCATATAAGCACAAACTCCTCAACTGTCAATCACAGTGGAGCAGCGACTTGAGCTCGCTTTGTAGCCATAGGACCAGGATCCCTTGCAGTTATTGAATCAACCATGACCTCCTCTGTATATGGTCAAATGTGAGGCCATCTGTTTGACAGTTAATGCTTGCCTGAAATTTCATCATGCAACAGGGAAATGAACCCATACACCCAAAAAAAGCCATGTCCACAAATTTAGGCCGAAATAAAAGAGCGCTGATGCACAAGGTGGGAAGTTAGTAGTGCACATCCTGTGTCAAAAATTTTTGACTTTGCATGTGTGTGTGTTGGAAGATTAACACAGTCGACACAAATACTTTTCTGTCACACACTTCCTCCAGAGCAGAGTGTGATAGTTACCTGATCATCTGCCAAAAGTACACCTAAATGAAATAAGCAATGAGAGCGTCTCACTGCTTTGTAAATGGTAAATGGCCTGTATTTGTATAGCGCTTTACTTAGTCCCTAAAGACCCCAAAGTGCTTTACACTACATTCAGTCTTCCACCCATTCACACATTCACACACTGGTGATGGCAAGCTACATTGTAGCCACAGCTGCCCTGGGGCGCACTGACAGTGGCGCTTTAGTTTTCAGTGAGACTTTAATGGCTTAAATTACAAACAAAGGTTTAAGTTGTGGGGATTTATAGATGAAAAATAAGTAGCCAAACATTAACAAATCATGCAAATGTAAATAGATGTGCATCAGGAGGAGGCATCATGACGCACGATTATTTTTCACTTGAGGCCTGACGCAAAACTGCAAGAGATAAACACTCACAGTTAGTTAAAATGGAAAAACAATAATCAACGTGTGATTTAGATCCATCATTTGTGACAATACATAAACTGTTTGTATCAATAATTTTGTACACTATATTTAAGTGTCTGTAAACTCTGTGTGTGTTTCTTTGGAAGCTGCAAGTGTCTGTTGGTGGTTTGAAACACTCAGATCTCCCTGATAAGGGGCGGAGGTCTGAGATGCCGCACCATGCACACACAAGGACTTGTTAAAACACGTCATCAGTTCTGCCTGTGAATGTTCCTGCACTTACCAATAAATAACCAAACACGAATCAACTCATATAGTTTCAACCTGATCAGTGAGCCAGACCACCGGTGAAAATGTCTGTGAAGATTCTCTCCATCACTCTCCTCCTGCTCTCAATGTGTGTGTGCTTCAGCTACTCTGCAGGTAACTATGCTCTCACTTTCTAATGAAAAACAAAAAGAATAAAATACATAAAACTGATCACAGCATGACTTTTTCCAACAATGGCTTCTAGCTATTTGTGATGCTGGGGTACACGTCTAACTTTTTGGCGGTTTTATTGGGTATGACCGCTCTGTAAGGACTTGGTTGATTGGTCAACATTAACAATAATTAAACTATATATATTTTATTTCCAGTGACATTACAGAATTATGTTTTATGGTGTGTTGCATGCTCGGCATCATTTGCATCGCCCTTTTGACTGTCATAACTCCAACCTTACTATGGTGGCACAGTGTGCAGTGGTTTCTTTCAAGCTAATTCTGTAGCCAGATCTTAATGCTGTTTTCATGGGGGGGGGGGGGGGGGGGGGGGGGGGGGGTTCTGTGAGGGGTGTATACATTGTGACCCATTGGTTAAGTGTGATGGTGTGATCTACAAGCAGGAAATAGTGACACAGAGACACAGAGTATAACATGATATGTTGCAGCTATGGGATAATTCTGTTCAGCGTTCAGCTACCTGCACCTCTTAATTCTGTCTTGTATGATTAAACATTATTAACTTTCAATATAATCCAGTTTTATTCATATAATATGACATCACAGCAGCAGTCACCTCAAGGTGCTTTAAATTGTGAAGTAAAGATACAATAATACAGATAAAATTATATGACTCCCCATGAGGAAGTAACAGTAAGAAGGAAGTAACCTCCTGCAGAACCAGGGTCAGGGAGGGGCCTATAGGGTTGAGGGGTAGAAGACAGTACTACAAACATACTGTGAAAGAGATCCAGAGATTTAAAAATGTGTCATTAAACAAAAATTGATGTTTAAACACATAATAAGTGAGACTCTGAAGAAACACTGAGTGCATCATGGGAAGGCACTAACAGACTAGACTCTGGAAAGTCATCTTTTTCATATAATAACCGTTGCTAGCAAATTAAGCTTAATGTGTTTTCTCATTTTGATCCTCTGGAAAGAAATTTGGTGTGCTGTACTGGAGAATAAAAGCCAGAACAATCTGAGACCCCTGGTAAAAAGTGTTTATGGAAACTTTCTCTGTGATCCAGGAAACAAACACAAAGAAAACGATTACATGCCCTCCATTATAGAAATAATAGAAATATATAGAAAGAGAGAGTATTGACAATATGTGATTCACAACCTCAGAAAAATGTGTTCATGCACTGTTTTTATCAGAGACATTAGAAGACAGAAACATGGTTTATTAGTTTTCATATCCTTTTTTGCCTCTCTGTGACCTTCATTTCTGTCGAAGTGTAAAAAAAAAATGCTTACAGTCACATATTTTCAGGTAACATTTGTCTTGTTTTGCGATGTAAGGAGTTTCATCACGTTTTAAACCTGGAGTAAACTTTTGATTTTCTAATCAGACTTTCTCAGGTCAGATAAATTAGTTTTTGACCTCCTACCTCTCAGGTCCACCTGGTCCTGGAAGTAAACACCCGTGCTGCGTTGACGTCACCGACATCGATATGAGCCCTGAGGTGGTGGGGGAAACATATCACGAGCTGCCTAAAAAACCACCCTGTGTGAAGGCTATACTGTAAGTCCACACATGTTGTCCTACATACAAACACATACAATCTCTATAATTTTCTGTCTTTTATTTCCAGTTTCAACACAGAATATGGACAACTTTGTGCTGATCCAAAAGCTCAGTGGGTCAAAGATCGTAAGTCATGCTAAAATGAAACACACACAGAAATAAATAATAAAGTATTTACAGAGAAAAACTAAAACTCCTGCTTGTCTGTTTTTCCTCTCTAGTCACTGCCAAAATGAGGAAGGAGTGAAGTCTATCTGCTACATCAGCATTTTCAGTATTTCCATCACCTTTAAAGGCTTATTCAAACCAGAGCGCTTTCTCAGCCTGACTGTCTTAAAACTTTCTTTTTGTAGATTAATTTTTACTGTGGAGTAAACTTGTATTTTATTCACGTTCTTGACTTCATTGTTTTTTAATTGATAATTGGGGTTCAGGTTGCTTTGTCTTTTTTTTTTTTTTTTTGCTTATTTGTGGATCTCTTTCTTTGCATCGTGTGTTTATGTGAAGCACAATGTGGCTGTGAAAAATAATATAAAAATAAACTTTTAAGCAAATTTTTTCCTGCTGTTGTTTCAGTGCCCACCAGACCCTCACAAAATGTCACACACATCGCTGAATGTATTCCACTAGTGTTTTAATTGAGGATGCTCACTGAGTAGACTGTCCAGGTTTTTAATGAAACTTTGTCTTTTACCCATAAGTGGGTCAGACCTGTGAAACTCCCTTTTTTGTCAGTCTAAAGACGTTTAATGACAAATTTATCCCCAAGAAATCTCAATATATGAAGAAAGCACAATTTAGAACTTCATCTCAGTTTGCCACTTTGTTAAGGAAATACTGCTTCAGGTAATTAATAAAATGCATCAGCACAACTTCAATACAGAAAAGTTCTGTTAATTCACCAAAAATATCTTGTTTATATTCTCCTTTTTTTATTCCTGTGGACCCATTTAAAAAAAATAAATTTCTATAGTAGTCTTTTTTAAAAACAAACAAAATCTCACACACATTGCCAAATTATTCCACTAGTGTTTTAATTGAGGATGCTCACTGAGTAGACTGTCCAGGTTTTTTATAAACCTTTATCTTTTACCAAAGTTCATGCAGCTGACGAAAGAAAGAAGCAGAATTTTAGCAGACACTAAGACATAACATGGAGTGAGGGACAGACAGAGACGGAGAGAGAGAGATTTCCTCAGCTAGCCCTAAAAAAGTGTTGTATAACATTAATTTCCTCATCATTTCCCTCCTGTTTATGCTTAACTCTTACAATCATCCCAGAATGCAGTGCACTGTGTTTTTCTGATAATATATCAGGCTTATTTCTATTTAGTGCAAAGTCTATTTGCACTATTTACAATATATACAAGGCAACCAAGCTCTCCTCATCGCAGAAACTTGCTCACACAGCACACAGAGGCTGTGTCCCAATCCAGCGACCACACGCGCAGTTCGCATACTGCGTACTAGGAAGTATGAGAAGTGCGGAAGTGAGAGGCTTGTGAAATGGGACGGTCTGTGAAATGTATATTTAAGTCTGAATAAAAGAAATGGGATAGCTAATGCAGCTATGAGGGGGGAAATTAGCAATGCATACACAAATCATTTTTCATGTGATGTATTTAGTCTGTGTTAGAAACTGTTGATCTTTGCATGTGTGTTGGAAGATAAAGACAGTTGACATGATCACATTTCTGCCACACATTTCCTGCAGAGCAGAGTGTGAAACTTATCTGATCATCTGCCAAAAGTTAACATAAATAAAATAAACATTAAGAGTGAGTTCTTTTGCGTTTCCAGTGGTAAAACAGCTTGATGCAAACAAGAAACCTTAAACAATTTATGTGAAATTACAAGCAAAGGTTTAAGTCGTGGGAATAAGAAAAAATAAGCATCCATGTGATTTAGATTCATTACTCATGACTGTTGATATCAATGACCAGGCTCTACACCATATCTGAGCGTCTGTGAACTTCGTGTATGAGAGGCTGTTTGTCAGAAAGCTCTCAGTGAGGTGTTGATAGGTTGAAATACTAAGATATGCGTGATATGCCACATCCTGCACACAAATACACAGACCTATAAAAACACCTCATCAGTTGTGCCTGCATGTGTTCCTGCACTTAACAATAAATAACCAAACACGAATCAACTCGTAGATTTTGACTCTGATCAGTGAGCCAGACCACCCGTGGAAATGTCTGTGAAGATCCTCTCCATCACTCTCCTCCTGCTCCCGGTGTGTGTGTGCCGCCACTCCTCTGAAGGTAACTGTGCTCTTACTTTACTAAAAAAAAAAAAACATGAGAAAAAAATAGATAAATTGATCACAGCAATGAATATTTCCAACAATGGCTTCTACCTGTTTGCGAATAAGGTTCACTTATGATATTTTGGTGTTTTATTGGGCAGGACCACTGTGTAAAGACCACAAACCTTTACATCAGTCATATTCTGGTATCTGCTCAGTCTATAATTGCACATGTTTTTTCCAGCATTTACACTTGAGTTCTACCCACAAAGCACCAGACACCCTGGAAGCTGTTTCCTGGGCTAAGATTCATTAGTCAGCCATGGCATTTTAAAGGCGTCCTTTACGTCTACATTTAGAAGAAGTCTTGGAGATTTTTATTTTATAAGTACAACATTCACCTGATTTTTTTGTTCGATTGCTGGACTGACTGACAGCCACACCATATCCATTCACGCTATACTGCTTACCATTAACAATGTTTATACTATTTATGTTTATCTACATGCAAACTTTTGTTTTCTGTCACTTATGGGGTTATGTCTCATGCTGCGTTGCATGCCAGGCATATGTTGTAAGACACTTAAACTATCATAACTGCCAACTTATTAGTGTAGCACAGTGTTTGCAGTGGTTTCCTTCAAACAAATTCACTCTGTAAGTAAATCTCAAACTCTTATGTTTTCTAGCAAAGTCATCATTTCAGTGGGTTTTTGGAGGGGTGCATACATTGTGACTCATTGCATAAGGCATGAAAGCAGGAAATGAGAGAGACACAGAGAGAGTATAACATAATATCTCGCAGCTACGGGACAATATTTTTCACCTTTCACTTAATTAACATAATGCCAGAATTTCCCAAAAAGTGCTTGAGGGCCCCGAAGTGTTGAGAACATTGATTTGTTAAACTTGTTGATTGATTTGCACAAAAAAATGCCTGTTCACTGTAACATAATTTCAGGTCACAAAAGTCATCTTCTGTTTAGTGATGTAAGGAGCTTCATATTTTAAAACTAGATTTAACTTTTATTTTCCTTCTAATTATACTTCTCACTAGTAAGAAAAATCCATTTTTAACCTTTTATCTCTCAGGTACTCGTCGTCATCCTGGACCGATGCCACCATGCTGCCCTGAAGTCACCAAAAAAAATATGACTGCTGAGGTGGTGGGGCAAACATATCATGAGCTGGCTGCAAGAGGACACTGTGTGAAGGCTATAATGTAAGTCAGCACACGTTGTCCTACATACAAACATATACAATCTCTATAATTTTCTGTCTTTTATTTCCAGTTTCAACACAGAATATGGACAACTTTGTGCTGATCCAAAAGCTCAGTGGGTCAAAGATCGTAAGTCATGCTAAAATGAAACACACACAGAAATAAATAATAAAGTATTTACAGAGAAAAACTAAAACTCCTGCTTGTCTGTTTTTCCTCTCTAGTCACTGCCAAAATGAGGAAGGAGTGAAGTCTGTCTGCTACATCAGTATTTCCAGTATTTCCATCACCTTTAAAGGCTTATTCAAACCAGAGCGCTTTCTCAGCCTGACTGTCTTAAAACTTTCTTTTTGCAGATTAATTTTTACTGTGGAGTAAACTTGTATTTTATTCACGTTCTTGACTTCATTGTTTTTTAATTGATAATTGCGGTTCAGGTTGCTTTGTCTTTTTTTTTTTTTTTTTGCTTATTTGTGGATCTCTTTCTTTGCATTGTGTGTTTATGTGAAGCACAATGTGGCTGTGAAAAATAATATAAAAATAAACTTTTAAGCAAATATTTTCCTGCTGTTGTTTCAGTGCCCACCAGACCCTCACAAAATGCCACACACATCGCTGAATGTATTCCACTAGTGTTTTAATTGAGGATGCTCACTGAGTAGACTGTCCAGGTTTTTAATAAAACTTTGTCTTTTACCCATAAGTGGGTCAGACCTGTGAAACTCCCTTTTTTGTCAGTCTAAAGACGTTTAATGACAAATTTATCCCCAAGAAATCTCAATATATGAAGAAAGCACAATTTAGAACTTCATCTCAGTTTGCCACTTTGTTAAGGAAATACTGCTTCAGGTAATTAATAAAATGCATCAGCACAACTTCAATACAGAAAAGTTCTGTTAATTCACCAAAAATATCTTGTTTATATTCTCCTTTTTTTATTCCTGTGGACCCATTTAAAAAAAATAAATTTCTATAGTAGTCTTTTTTAAAAACAAACAAAATGTCACACACATTGCCAAATTATTCCACTAGTGTTTTAATTGAGGATGCTCACTGAGTAGACTGTCCAGGTTTTTTATAAACCTTTATCTTTTACCAAAGTTCATGCAGCTGACGAAAGAAAGAAGCAGAATTTTAGCAGACACTAAGACATAACATGGAGTGAGGGACAGACAGAGACGGAGAGAGAGAGATTTCCTCAGCTAGCCCTAAAAAAGTGTTGTATAACATTAATTTCCTCATCATTTCCCTCCTGTTTATGCTTAACTCTTACAATCATCCCAGAATGCAGTGCACTGTGTTTTTCTGATAATATATCAGGCTTATTTCTATTTAGTGCAAAGTCTATTTGCACTATTTACAATATATACAAGGCAACCAAGCTCTCCTCATCGCAGAAACTTGCTCACACAGCACACAGAGGCTGTGTCCCAATCCAGCGACCACACGCGCAGTTCGCATACTGCGTACTAGGAAGTATGAGAAGTGCGGAAGTGAGAGGCTTGTGAAATGGGACGGTCTGTGAAATGTATATTTAAGTCTGAATAAAAGAAATGGGATAGCTAATGCAGCTATGAGGGGGGAAATTAGCAATGCATACACAAATCATTTTTCATGTGATGTATTTAGTCTGTGTTAGAAACTGTTGATCTTTGCATGTGTGTTGGAAGATAAAGACAGTTGACATGATCACATTTCTGCCACACATTTCCTGCAGAGCAGAGTGTGAAACTTATCTGATCATCTGCCAAAAGTTAACATAAATAAAATAAACATTAAGAGTGAGTTCTTTTGCGTTTCCAGTGGTAAAACAGCTTGATGCAAACAAGAAACCTTAAACAATTTATGTGAAATTACAAGCAAAGGTTTAAGTCGTGGGAATAAGAAAAAATAAGCATCCATGTGATTTAGATTCATTACTCATGACTGTTGATATCAATGACCAGGCTCTACACCATATCTGAGTGTCTGTGAACTTCGTGTATGAGAGGCTGTTTGTCAGAAAGCTCTCAGTGAGGTGTTGATAGGTTGAAATACTAAGATATGCGTGATATGCCACATCCTGCACACAAATACACAGACCTATAAAAACACCTCATCAGTTGTGCCTGCATGTGTTCCTGCACTTACCAATAAATAACCAAACACGAATCAACTCGTAGATTTTGACTCTGATCAGTGAGCCAGACCACCCGTGGAAATGTCTGTGAAGATCCTCTCCATCACTCTCCTCCTGCTCCCGGTGTGTGTGTGCCGCCACTCCTCTGAAGGTAACTGTGCTCTTACTTTACTAAAAAAAAAAAAACATGAGAAAAAAATAGATAAATTGATCACAGCAATGAATATTTCCAACAATGGCTTCTACCTGTTTGCGAATAAGGTTCACTTATGATATTTTGGTGTTTTATTGGGCAGGACCACTGTGTAAAGACCACAAACCTTTACATCAGTCATATTCTGGTATCTGCTCAGTCTATAATTGCACATGTTTTTTCCAGCATTTACACTTGAGTTCTACCCACAAAGCACCAGACACCCTGGAAGCTGTTTCCTGGGCTAAGATTCATTAGTCAGCCATGGCATTTTAAAGGCGTCCTTTACGTCTACATTTAGAAGAAGTCTTGGAGATTTTTTTTTTTATAAGTACAACATTCACCTGATTTTTTTGTTCGATTGCTGGACTGACTGACAGCCACACCATATCCATTCACGCTATACTGCTTACCATTAACAATGTTTATACTATTTATGTTTATCTACATGCAAACTTTTGTTTTCTGTCACTTATGGGGTTATGTCTCATGCTGCGTTGCATGCCAGGCATATGTTGTAAGACACTTAAACTATCATAACTGCCAACTTATTAGTGTAGCACAGTGTTTGCAGTGGTTTCCTTCAAACAAATTCACTCTGTAAGTAAATCTCAAACTCTTATGTTTTCTAGCAAAGTCATCATTTCAGTGGGTTTTTGGAGGGGTGCATACATTGTGACTCATTGCATAAGGCATGAAAGCAGGAAATGAGAGAGACACAGAGAGAGTATAACATAATATCTCGCAGCTACGGGAAAATATTTTTCACCTTTCACTTAATTAACATAATGCCAGAATTTCCCAAAAAGTGCTTGAGGGCCCCGAAGTGTTGAGAACATTGATTTGTTAAACTTGTTGATTGATTTGCACAAAAAAATGCCTGTTCACTGTAACATAATTTCAGGTCACAAAAGTCATCTTCTGTTTAGTGATGTAAGGAGCTTCATATTTTAAAACTAGATTTAACTTTTATTTTCCTTCTAATTATACTTCTCACTAGTAAGAAAAATCCATTTTTAACCTTTTATCTCTCAGGTACTCGTCGTCATCCTGGACCGATGCCACCATGCTGCCCTGAAGTCACCAAAAAAAATATGACTGCTGAGGTGGTGGGGCAAACATATCATGAGCTGGCTGCAAGAGGACACTGTGTGAAGGCTATAATGTAAGTCAGCACACGTTGTCCTACATACAAACATATACAATCTCTATAATTTTCTGTCTTTTATTTCCAGTTTCAACACAGAATATGGACAACTTTGTGCTGATCCAAAAGCTCAGTGGGTCAAAGATCGTAAGTCATGCTAAAATGAAACACACACAGAAATAAATAATAAAGTATTTACAGAGAAAAACTAAAACTCCTGCTTGTCTGTTTTTCCTCTCTAGTCACTGCCAAAATGAGGAAGGAGTGAAGTCTGTCTGCTACATCAGCATTTCCAGTATTTCCATAACCTTTAAAGGCTTATTCAAACCAGAGCGCTTTCTCAGCCTGACTGTCTTAAAACTTTCTTTTTGTAGATTAATTTTTACTGTGGAGTAAACTTGTATTTTATTCACGTTCTTGACTTCATTGTTTTTTAATTGATAATTGGGGTTCAGGTTGCTTTGTCTTTTTTTTTTTTTTTTGCTTATTTGTGGATCTCTTTCTTTGCATTGTGTGTTTATGTGAAGCACAATGTGGCTGTGAAAAATAATATAAAAATAAACTTTTAAGCAAATATTTTCCTGCTGTTGTTTCAGTGCCCACCAGACCCTCACAAAATGTCACACACATCGCTGAATGTATTCCACTAGTGTTTTAATTGAGGATGCTCACTGAGTAGACTGTCCAGGTTTTTAATAAAACTTTATCTTTTACCCATAAGTGGGTCAGACCTGTGAAACTCCCTTTTTTGTCAGTCTAAAGACGTTTAATGACAAATGTATCCCCAAGAAATCTCAATATATGAAGAAAGCACAATTTAGAACTTCATCTCAGTTTGCCACTTTGTTAAGGAAATACTGCTTCAGTTAATTAATAAAATGCATCAGCACAACTTCCAGACAGAAAAGTTCTGTTAATTCACCAAAAATATCTTGTTTTTTTTCTCCTTTTTTTTATTCCTGTGGACCCATTTAAAAAAAATAAATTTCTATAGTAGTCTTTTTTAAAAACAAACAAAATGTCACACACATTGCCAAATTATTCCACTAGTGTTTTAATTGAGGATGCTCACTGAGTAGACTGTCCAGGTTTTTTATAAACCTTTATCTTTTACCAAAGTTCATGCAGCTGACGAAAGAAAGAAGCAGAATTTTAGCAGACACTAAGACATAACATGGAGTGAGGGACAGACAGAGACGGAGAGAGAGAGATTTCCTCAGCTAGCCCCAAAAAAGTGTTGCATAACATTAATTTCCTCATCATTTCCCTCCTGTTTATGCTTAACTCTTACAATCATCCCAGAATGCAGTGCACTGTGTTTTTCTGATAATATATCAGGCTTATTTCTATTTAGTGCAAAGTCTATTTGCACTATTTACAATATATACAAGGCAACCAAGCTCTCCTCATCGCAGAAACTTGCTCACACAGCACACAGAGGCTGTGTCCCAATCCAGCGACCACACGCGCAGTTCGCATACTGCGTACTAGGAAGAGAAGTGCGGAAGTGAGAGGCTTGTGAAATGGGACGGTCTGTGAAATGTATATTTAAGTCTGAATAAAAGAAATGGGATAGCTAATGCAGCTATGAGGGGGGAAATTAGCAATGCATACACAAATCGTTTTTCATGTGATGTATTTAGTCTGTGTTAGAAACTGTTGATCTTTGCATGTGTGTTGGAAGATAAAGACAGTCGACATGATCACATTTCTGCCACACATTTCCTGCAGAGCAGAGTGTGAAACTTATCTGATCATCTGCCAAAAGTTAACATAAATAAAATAAACATTAAGAGTGAGTTCTTTTGCGTTTCCAGTGGTAAAACAGCTTGATGCAAACAAGAAACCTTAAACAATTTATGTGAAATTACAAGCAAAAGTTTAAGTCGTGGGAATAAGAAAAAATAAGCATCCATGTGCATGTTAAGGGGCATCATGAGTCACTGACAAACCAAAGTCAGTCGGTGATTTAGATTCATTACTCATGACTGTTGATATCAATGATCAGGCTCTACACCATATCTGAGTGTCTGTGAACTTCGTGTATGAGAGGCTGTTTGTCAGAAAGCTCTCAGTGAGGTGTTGATAGGTTGAAATACTGAGATATGCGTGATATGCCACACCCTGCACACAAATACACAGACCTATAAAAACACCTCATCAGTTGTGCCTGCATGTGTTCCTGCACTTACCAATAAATAACCAAACACGAATCAACTCGTAGATTTTGACTCTGATCAGTGAGCCAGACCACCAGTGGAAATGTCTGTGAAGATCCTCTCCATCACTCTCCTCCTGCTCTCGGTGTGTGTGTGCTGCCACTCCTCTGAAGGTAACTGTGCTCTTACTTTACTAAAAAAAAAAAAAACATGAGAAAAAAATAGATAAATTGATCACAGCAATGAATATTTCCAACAATGGATTCTACCTGTTTGCGAATAAGGTTCACTTATGATATTTTGGTGTTTTATTGGGCAGGACCACTGTGTAAAGACCACAAACCTTTACATCAGTCATATTCTGGTATCAGTCTATAATTGCACATTTTCCAGCATTTACACTTGAGTTCTACCCACAAAGCTCCAGACACCCTGGAAGCTGTTTCCTGGGCTAAGTTTCATTAGTCAGCCATGGCATTTTAAAGGCGTCCTTTATGTCTACATTTAGAAGAAGTCTTGGAGATTTTTATTTTATAAGTACAACATTCACCTGATTTTTTTGTTCGATTGCTGGACTGACTGACAGCCACACCATATCCATTCACGCTATACTGCTTACCATTAACAATGTTTATACTATTTATGTTTATCTACATGCAAACATTTGTTTTCTGTCACTTATGGGGTTATGTCTCACGCTGCGTTGCATGCCAGGCATATGTTGTAAGACACTTAAACTATCATAACTGCCAACTTATTAGTGTAGCACAGTTGGTGCAGTGGTTTCCTTCAAACAAATTCACTCTGTAAGTAAATCTCAAACTCTTACGTTTTCTAGCAAAGTCATCATTTCAGTGGGTTTTTGGAGGGGTGCATACATTGTGACTCATTGCATAAGGCATGAAAGCAGGAAATGAGAGAGACACAGAGAGAGTATAACATAATATCTCGCAGCTACGGGAAAATATTTTTCACCTTTCATTTAATTAACATAATGCCAGAATTTCCCAAAAAGTGCTTGAGGGCCCCGAAGTGTTGAGAACATTGATTTGTTAAACTTGTTGATTGATTTGCACAAAAAAATGCCTGTTCACTGTAACATAATTTCAGGTCACAAAAGTCATCTTCTGTTTAGTGATGTAAGGAGCTTCATATTTTAAAACTAGATTTAACTTTTATTTTCCTTCTAATTTGACTTTTCTCAGGTAAGAAAAATCTATTTTTAACCTTTTATCTCTCAGGTACTCGTCATCATCCTGCTGGTCATCCACCATGCTGCGTTGACGTCACCAAAGGCAATTTGACTGCTGAGGTGGTGGGGCAAACATATCGTGAGCAGGCTGCAAGAGGACACTGTGTGAAGGCTATAATGTAAGTCAGCACACGTTGTCCTACATACAAACATATACAATCTCTATAATTTCCTGTCTTTTACTTCCAGTTTTGACACAAAAAAGGGACCACTTTGTGCTGATCCAGACGCTCAGTGGGTCAAGGATCGTAAGTCGTGCTAAAAATAAACACACACAGAAATAAATAATAAAGTATTTACAGAGAAAAAGTAAAACTCCTGCTTGTCTGTTTTTCCTCTCTAGTCACTGCCAAAATGAAGAAGGTGTGAAGTCTGTCTGCTGCATCAGTATTTCCAGTATTTCCATCACCTTTAAAGGATTATTCAAACCAGAGCGCTTTCTCAGCCTGACTGTCTTAAAACTTTCTTTTTTGCATTTGTCGATTAATTTTTACTCTAACCTGTGGTGTAAACCTGTATTTTATTCATGCTGTTGACTTGCTGTTTTTTAATTGATCATTGGCGTTCAGGTTTTATTTGTCTTTTTTGTTGGTCTTATTTGTGAATCTCTTTCTGTGCATCATGTGTTTATGTGAAGCGCAATGTGGTAATACAAAAATAAACTTTGGTATTATTGAGCAAATTTTTTCCTTCTGTTTTTCAGTGCCCACCAGACTCTCACAAAATGTCACACACATCGCCTATTGCATTCCACTAGTGTTTTAGTTAAAGATACTCACTGAGTAGACTTTTAAAAAGTTCATGCAGCCCACAAAGAACATTATTAGGCCCGAGTAGCAAAACGAAATATATATATTCAAGATTCAAGATTGTTTATTTGTCACATGCATAGTTATACAAGTACAACACACAGTGAAATGTGACCTGATACGCTCCAGGACTGTGCACAAAAAGAGAGAGATGTGGAGGTAAGCATCAACGACACAGAGCTCTCAGTTCTCACTCCTTCTTTATTCGTCTCCAACATCAACTGAACATATCGCGCCACAAAACACAGGAACACACTTCCTCAACACTGGGTGTGAGTGGAGCCCTCTAGTGGTCTGCCACAGAGAACATTATATACAGTGAGTGAATATATAGAAAAAGGACATTATGTGCAGTAAGTGAGTGAGTTATATACATTATATAAATAAAATCAAATAAAACAATCTGGAAATTTGCAGTTCGAAATCTTAGAATGTACATTGTGTGAGTGGGGTGTTAAATCTAAACTTGGCAGCTGAGCAGAGGACAGATCAGAAGATCAACGTGCGCCCGGTGGAAGTGGAGTGCAGGGGCTTTGCTGCCAGCACAGCAGCAAAACTCCTTAGAGAGATTTGGATCAGAGGACAGGCATTTCTTTCTGCTTTTTATGCATTTATGCAAAACAAATTTCACCTGTGAAAAACAGGCAGGCTATAAGAGAACTAGCTAACACTGCTGAGAGGACCAGTCACTGGCTATGGTTAAAAAGGGCTGACATCACTTGGGCAGCTAAGGCAGTCAGCTAACCGCGCGAGAAAAGTAAATATTCCACTCTTCTCTCCTTTTCTGGGAGGCAGTGGGGAGGTAGAGCGAATAGCCCAATCCGGTGGGGAGGAGTGGGAAGACAGATCGGGCGCCCCCCTTCCAGCTCTCCTCTCTGCTGCCTTGTCCAATTTGTCTTACTTCTCTCTATCACCTTTTCTATCCCTTTGAATAAGTGAGGCTCCATAAATGTTAAAGAGATAAGTATTATTTCTCAGTTGCAGTGAGTGGATAGAAGAAAGTAAACTGTAGAAAACTAAACAGAAGAAAGAAGAAGAGAAATAACAATTTAACATAAACCAGTGACACTCCGGGGCCTGATCAACCCTGGCAGGATCTCCTTGGATGAGGGTGTCTCAACCTTACCAAGGAAGAAACAATGGCAGATTAGCTTGGGTAAAAAACCAAAAGCTGAGGCACACAACGATGTGTGCTGTTGATGGAGTTTCTGGGCTGCTTTTCCTCATAACAGCAATCCTTCAAGATTCTCTCAATTTAAAGCAATGCATTATCAGGGATTCTAACATCTAGCCCTTTTACTAAATCAGTGTATTGTGGTCGCAGCACATTCAAACAAACAAACAAAAAAAAGTACGTTCTAAATGAAGCGTCAGACGTCACTAATCACGTGACTCTGGCCAAACGAATCAAGCCTCGACACGGTGATTCTGAAGCAGTTGATCTTTCTGACAAACGCACCGGAGCATCAGCTTCAAGCGGACCATCACTACCTCTCACATCTAAAGGTAAGTGCCAAGGTATGGTCAAGTTTCATGAGTTGTTTTTCTCACCACTGATCACGCGCGCATCACACGCGCGCTCTCAAGCATCAGTATTGTACAGTTCTGGGCGTCACGTGAGTTGCAGGTGTTACCATATAACGGAAATCTCCATCGTTCTGTAGCAGTGGTTCTCAAACGTTTCACAATGAGTTTCACCCTTACGAGCGACATCACAGCACAGTAGTATAGGCCTATTTAACACCACATACACATACTTGCCAACATTCAAAAGGGCTCTCTGTATATATATATATTTATATATCGATCGATCGATCGATCGATCGATATATAAATATACTTCACTAACCCCCCTCAGAGACATCTATACTGGCAGACTTCAGCAGAAAGCCAGCATCATCATCAAAGACCCCTCACACCCTGGACACTCCCCCCACCCCCTCCCTCTGATAAACGCTACAGGTCCATCAAGTCAAAGACAAACAGACTCAACACAAGTTTTTACCTACAGGCTGTCAAACATGCCCTACCTCCACCCTGATTTTATGATAACTGCACTGCCAATGCTCATGGACATTACACCTTATTTATAAATCGTATTTCTGTTTATACTTCAATGCAACCAACACCCTTACCTCTTTAAACTGTATTTATTATAACATTATTTAGTATAGTTCCAAAAGCACCCCCCCCCCCCCCCCCCCCCCACTCAATGTGCAATATCACTGATCACACTGCACCTCACACTGCACCTGCTAGTTAGATGGCATGTATGTGTATGTATATAGATGTAAGCATGTATGTGGAAATATGTGTGTGTATGTATATACGGATGCATATATGTATATATACATATATGTATGTATGTGGATGTATGTTTGCAGGTGTATGTATAAGTTGTACATATCTTTCTTGTGTAAATGTAAATTTGTCTGTTATTGTGTGAATACTTACGCTATTGTACTCCATGTGTGTGGAGTACACGCTATTGTGTACTCCACACACATGGAGAGATGTATGTATGTATATACGTATATACAGTGGGGCAAAAAAGTATTTAGTCAGCCACCGATTGTGCAAGTTCCCCCACTTAAAATGATGACAGAGGTCAGTAATTTGCACCAGAGGTACACTTCAACTGTGAGAGACAGAATGTGAAAACAAAATCCATGAATTCACATGGTAGGATTTGTAAAGAATTTATTCGTAAATCAGGGTGGAAAATAAGTATTTGGTCACCTCAAACAAGGAAAATCCCTGGCTCTCACAGACCTGTAACGTCTTCTGTAAGAAGCTTTTCTGTCCCCCACTCGTTACCTGTATGAATGGCACCTGTTTGACCTCATCATCTGTATAAAAGACACCTGTCCACAGCCTCAACCAGTCAGACTCCAAACTCCGCCATGGCCAAGACCAAAGAGCTTTCGAAGGACACCAGGAAAAGAATTGTAGACCTGCACCAGACTGGGAAGAGTGAATCTACAATAGGCAAGCAGCTTGGTTTGAAAAAATCAACTGTGGGAGTAATCATCAGAAAATGGAAGACATACAAGACCACTGATAATCTCCCTCGATCTGGGGCTCCACGCAAGATCTCATCCCGTGGGGTCAAAATGATCATGAGAACGGTGAGCAAAGATCCCAGAACCACACGGGGGGACCTGGTGAATGACCTGCAGAGAGCTGGGACCAAAGTAACAAAGGTCACCATCAGTAACACACTACAACGGCAGGGAATCAAATCCCGCAGTGCCAGACGTGTTCCGCTGCTGAAGCCAGTGCATGTCCAGGCCCGTCTGAAGTTTGCCAGAGAGCACATGGATGATACAGCAGAGGATTGGGAGAATGTCATGTGGTCAGATGAAACCAAAGTAGAACTTTTTGGTATAAACTCAACTCGTCGTGTTTGGAGGAAGAAGAATACTGAGTTGCATCCCAAGAACACCATACCTACTGTGAAGCATGGGGGTGGAAACATCATGCTATGGGGCTGTTTTTCTGCCAAGGGGACAGGACGACTGATCCGTGTTAAGGACAGAATGAATGGGGCCAAGTATCGTGAGATTTTGAGCCAAAACCTCCTTCCATCAGTGAGAACTTTGAAGATGAAACGAGGCTGGGTCTTCCAACATGACAATGATCCAAAACACACCGCCCGGGCAACAAAGGAGTGGCTCCGTAAGAAGCATTTAAAAGTCCTGGAGTGGCCTAGCCAGTCTCCAGACCTCAACCCCATAGAAAATCTGTGGCGGGAGTTGAAAGTCCGTGTTGCTCGGCGACAGCCCCAAAACATCACTGCTCTTGAGAAGATCTGCATGGAGGAATGGGCCAAAATACCAGCTACTGTGTGTGCAAACCTGGTAAAGACCTATAGTAAACGTTTGACCTCTGTTATTGCCAACAAAGGTTATGTTACAAAGTATTGAGTTGTATTTTTGTTATTGACCAAATACTTATTTTCCACCCTGATTTACGAATAAATTCTTTACAAATCCTACCATGTGAATTCATGGATTTTTTTTTTTCACATTCTGTCTCTCACAGTTGAAGTGTACCTCTGGTGCAAATTACTGACCTCTGTCATCATTTTAAGTGGGGGAACTTGCACAATCGGTGGCTGACTAAATACTTTTTTGCCCCACTGTATATATTTTACATCAGATTAAAACTTTGGGTGTAAGAGTCAGATAATTATTTATTAAAAGCTCGACATTTTAAATGAGAATAAGAAAGAAAAGTATGTCTTTGTGCCCCCCTTTTCCCTGTTAATGCCCTATCGGCCCCCCTGGCTAAACTTTGCTAGATCCGCCCCTGCACAGTTACCAGCCGTCAGCTACATAGAAAAAGATGCTGGTGTAGAAATTAATATTAAATAAATTCTAACAACAGCTTATCAAGCTTAAACGTGCTGCAGTTGTTAAGCTTAACGTGGGAATGCTTTACAAACATTCAGAGATGAACTTACACACTTGCTTTACTTCTCTCTGGGATAACTTAATCGGAGATGAAATGCTAGTTTGAGGCTACAAATACACACAGCCGCTCTATCACGTGAGCACAATGCTCCGACGCCCTACGGTTATGAGCCGAGTTACGGCGTGTCACAAGTTTTGTGAGGTGCTTTTTTGATATTTAATGGATCGGATTACATTTTTTTATTTCTCTCCGATATCCGATCCAGTAATTTACGTCAGTATCGGACCGATACGTAATATCTGATCGGTCTCTAGTTTGGTGCCTTTTTCTTAATGTAAAAAACCCTCAGGTTACAATCAGACATTTTTCTTCACTGAACCTGTTGGGTCTAAACTCAGACCCCGCTGTCTCCAGGACTTATTCCCATGAAAGAAAAACAAGACAACAGCGATCAATCGATTTACTTGCAAAGGAGGCCTCGTCAGTATCTCCGAAACGCACTTCGAATCTCATTAGCGCCCGAACCTTGAGAGGCTGGAGAGGGAGACAAATAAATTCATTTCAGCACAGAGTTAAAACAATGTAGAGATGGTAGCATAAAAATGACAACATTTAACAATTCACTTTAACAGAACCAAGCTGGTCATTTTACCAGCTCAGCTCTAATTCATATGACAGATAATATATGGTATAAACATCTAGATGATGGGAAAGTGGTATTCTTGGACTTTAGTGCTGCATTTGATTTGATAAATTTTGATCTTTTGATTGATAAACTAAAATGTTATTGATTTTCACCAGCTGCTCTGTGCTGGATGAAAAGTTATTTGTCTGGAAGACGGCAAAAGGTTTATTATAATGTTTATTTCTCCGAGAGCTGCGACATGAACTGTGCTCTACCCCAAGGCAGCTGCCTCACTTCTCTATTCAGTTTTCACTAACGATCTGCAATATGTCTTGGCTTAATCTTGGGTATGCCAATGATTCCACCATGTTTTATTCAGCCAGTGACAACTCTGAATTGATCAGCGTGTCACAACAAAATTTGCTGAATGTGTTTGACTGGATAAGTAAAAACAACATGATTTTAAATGTATCTAAATCCAAATCTATGTTAATTAGAAGCAGATTAGTCAACAGCCCACAACTGAGTCTTTCCATATCCAGTGTTAGAACACGTCACCCAGATTAAACTACTCGGCGTTACCATAAATCACCACCTTTCATGGTCTCAGCACATCGACTGTTTTTAAGAAAACGGGACAAGGCATAGCTATGGCTATGAAATGCTCTTTCTGTATCACTTCTTCAATTATGAAAGATGTCATTAATGCACTAGTAATGTCTCATCTGGAGTATTGTTCAATCATTTAGTCAGCAGCTAATAAGACAGATCTTAGCAGACTTCAGTTAGTCCAGAATAGGGCGTCCAGATTAGATGTTCATACTAAACTAATTAAAAATGGACCGATCGTCGCCTCACAAAACGCGCTACTTGGCTTATCAGAGAAGTATGTGTCACTCGATAGAGCAGCTGTTGTCTGCGAGACCTGTCGGCGAACTGGTGGAGCATTTGGAGCCTCAACACATGCTTCCAAACCGCAGCATTTTTAATCTTAATCTCTTCCATACTGAGGCGAAAAGGAAGCGATTTGTCCCGTACTTCAGCTAGAATGGGGGAAAAAAAGACTCTGGAGTTAGTCTGTGTCCTTAAGCTGCAGCTGCCTCTTCTTCTCTCATGTTTTCTAAGTAGCTGACAGCTGGTAACTGTGCAGGGGCGGGTCTAGCAAAGCTTTGCCAGGGGGTAGGTAGGGCATTAACAAGAAAAGGGAGGCACAAAAAATACTTTTCTTTGTTATTTCATTTAAAGGACTAACTTTTAATAAATAATTATCTGAATCTTACAACCAAAGTGGTCATCTGATTAAATGTATAGGAATCCATTACTGTATATGGTAACTATTAAGTCTAATTTACACCCTGTTTAAGCTATAGTCCTTTTTCCTTTGGGAAGGTACCATCTGTGCAGTCTGCAATTCTGTTGAAGATGTTGAATCTATTTAATTATTTTAGAAACATAATTGATTATTTCTGTGCATTTGATGTACACGTGCATTAAATTAAAGTTGATTATGTCGATTAAGCATCATGAGGTGGAGGGCGGGGGTGGTTCCAGGAGATTTTTGCTGGGAGTTGGCAACTCTATTAGTTAGGTTGTTTAATATTTCTGACAAGTACTCTTTAAAATACCAGAATAGGAAGGATGGTGCAGGTTTAAGTTTATTAGATTGATGTGTGTTGCTGAACTATAAAATATTTGAATAGAATAGAATAGAAAAGAAAAGAATAGAATAGAATTAAACTTTATTGTCATTGCACATATCACAGGTACAGGGCAACGAAATGCAGTTTGCATCCATCCAGAAGTGCTTTAGCCATGATATAGATCCATCCATCCATCCATCTTCATCCGCTTTATCCGGGGCCGGGTCGCGGGGGCAGCAGCCTAAGCAAAGAGGCCCAGACCTCCCTCTCCCCAGCCACCTCCTCCAGCTCATCCGGGGGAACACCTAGGCGTTCCCAGGCCAGCCGAGAGATATAATCTCTCCAGCGTGTCCTGGGTCTGCCCCGGGGCCTCCTCCCGGTGGGACATGCCTGGAACACCTCACCCAGGAGGCGCCCAGGGGGCATCCTTGTCAGATGCCCAAACCACCTCAGCTGGCTCCTTTCGATGTGGAGCAGCAGCGGCTCTACTCTGAGCCCCTCCTGGATAGCCGAACTTCTCACCCTATCTCTAAGGGAGATGCCAGCCACCCTTCGGAGGAAGCTCATTTCCGCCGCTTGTATCCGCGATCTCGTCCTTTCGGTCACTACCCACAGCTCGTGGCCATAGGTGAGGGTAGGGACGTAGATCGACCGGTAAATTGAGAGCTTCGCTTTTACACTCAGCTCCCTCTTCACCACGACGGACTGGTGCAGCGTCTGCATTACTGCAGCCGCAGCCCCAATCCGTCTGTCGATCTCCGGCTCCCTTCTCCCATCACTCGCGAACAAGACCCCGAGATACTTGAACTCCTCCACTTGAGGCAGGACCTCATCCCCGACCCGGAGTGGGCACTCCACCCTTTTCCGGCTGAGAACCATGGCCTCAGATTTGGAGGTGCTGATCCTCATTCCTGCTGCTTCACACTCGGCTGCGAACCGCTCCAGTGCGAGCTGGAGGCCCTCACCCGATGAAGCCAACAGAACCACATCATCCGCAAAGATCAGAGATGAGATCCTGAGGCCACCAAAGCGAAAGCCCTCCGCCACTTGGCTGCGCCTAGAAATCCTGTCCATAAAAATTATGAACAGAACCGGTGACAAAGGGCAGCCCTGGCGGAGCCCATCACCCACCGGGAACGAGTCCGACTTATTGCCGGCAATGCGAACCAAGCTCTTGCAACGGTTGTATAGGGATCGAATGGCCCGTAGCAATGGGCCAGACACCCCATACTCCCGCAACACCTCCCACAGGACACCCCGAGGGACACGGTCGAATGCCTTCTCCAAGTCCACAAAACACATGTAGACTGGTTGGGCAAACTCCCATGCACCCTCAAGTATCCTCGAGAGGATGAAGAGCTGGTCCAGTGTTCCGCGACCAGGACGAAAACCGCATTGTTCCTCCTGCATCAGAGGTTCGACTAGCGGACGAACTCTCCTTTCCAGCACCCTGGCATAGACTTTCCCGGGGAGGCTGAGGAGTGTGATCCCCCTGTAGTTGGAACACACCCTCCGGTCCCCCTTCTTAAAGATGGGGACCACCACCCCGGTCTGCCAATCCACGGGTACTGCCCCCGATCTCCACGCAACATTGCAGAGGCGTGTCAGCCAGGACAGCCCTACAACGTCCAGAGCCTTCAGGAACTCGGGGCGGACCTCATCAACACCAGGGGCTCTGCCACCAAGGAGTTGTTTAACTGCCTCAGTGACCTCGCCCCCAGAAATTGGCGGGTCATTCCCCTCATCCCCAGACTCTGCTTCCTCCTCGGAAGACGCGTCAGTGGGATTAAGGAGGTCCTCGAAGTATTCCTTCCACCGCCTGACAATTTTCTCAGTCGACGTCAGCAGCGCTCCGCCAGCACTATACACAGTGCAGGTAGAGCACCGCTTTCCCCTCCTGAGACGCCTGACGGTTTGCCAGAACCTCTTCGAGGCAGTCCGAAAGTCTTTTTCCATGGTCTCTCCGAACTTCTCCCACACCCGAGTTTTTGCTTCAGCCACTGCCCGAGCCGCATTCCGCTTGGCCTGTCGATACCTGTCGGCTGCCTCCGGAGTCCCACAGGCTAACCAAGCCCGATAGGACTCCTTCTTCAGCCTGGTGGCTCCCTTCACCTCTGGTGTCCACCATTTGGTTCGGGGATTACCACCACGGCAGGCACCAACCACCTTGCGGCCGCAGCTCAATGCAGCAGCTTCGGCAATGGAGGCGCTGAACATGGTCCATTCGGACTCGATGTCCCCCGCCTCCCTCGGAATGCTGTTGAAGCTCTGCCGGAGGTGTGAGTTGAAGATCTCGCGGACTGGGGCCTCTGCTAGTCGTTCCCAGCACACCCTCACTACGCGTTTAGGTGCACCAGGTCTGTCCAGCGACGGACAGACCTGGTGCACAGACATGATATAGATATATTACAATATATATTAGCAATAATATAGATATGTAAGTATATTACAGAAATGGGTCTATTATGGTATGTTATAATGCACACGGTATGAAGTATGTTATGGATATGCTATAACTATAAGTACGTACAGGCTATGAACAGGATATAAATATGAAAAACTATACAGAATATGAAATAAAAAAAACTATACAGAAATATGAGATATACAGCTATACAGAAATGGGAAATATGCAGGTTATAAACAGTTGTAGAATTAAAAATTATCGTATTATACAGAATGATTATTTATACAGAATTATACAGTGGTGCAGTTAAGATAAGTGAGATATGTGGATAATTTCTACAGAGGCTATATAAAGTGCTAGTGGTTGTGAGTGGTGGTTCAGTCCATGTTATTATTGTGTGTTTGAGGGTACAGTTGTCCATTGTGTGTGTGTGTGTAGGTGGGTGTGTGTATGTTCAGTCCATGAGTTTAACGTGGGTCAGATGTCAGGAGGCAGAGTTCAGGAGTCTGACAGCTGTGGGGAAGAAGCTGTTCCGGTACCTGGTGGTCTTAGTCCGGAGGCTCCTGTAGCGCCTCCCAGAGGGCAGGAGGGTGAAGAGTCCATGTGATGGGTGACTGGGCTCTTTGATGATTTTCCCAGCCCTTTTCAGACACCGCTTCCTGTAGATGTCCTTTATGGCAGGAAGTGGTGCTCCGGCGATGCGCTGGGCAGTTTTCACAACCCTCTGCAACGCCTTCCGGTCCGAGGCGGAGCAGTTCCCGTACCAGACTGTTATACAGTTGGTCAGGATGATCTTGATGGTGCAGCGATAGAAGTTCTCCAGGATGTCTGAGGACAGGTGGTTCTTCCTCAGAGTCCTCAAGAAGAAGAGGCACTAGTGAGCCTTCTTGACCAGCTTGGAGCAGTTGGTCGTCCAGATGAGATCCTCGGAGATGTGGACTCCCAGGAACTTGCAGCTGCTAACACGCTCCACAGCCGTCCCCTTAATGTAGATGGGTGGATGTGGGTCAGCATTCCTCCTGTAGTCCACGATGACCTCCTTGGTCTTCTTGGTGTTAAGCAGCAGGTTGTTTGTGTCGCACCACTCAGCCAGACTGAGTGTAGACCTCATTGTTGTCACTGATGAGGCCAATCACCGTGGTGTCATGTGCAAACTTAATGATGGTGTCAGAACCATCGGCAGGTCTGCAGTCGTGGGTGAAGAGGGAGTAGAGGAAAGGTTCTCATTTGGTATAACAGAATAGCTTTAGTGTCTTGTTTTTAAAACTTGAGTATGAACTTATACAAAATGCAGCAGGATATTTATTTAAAAAACAGTTTTATTGATTACAAAAAACACTATATTGGATTCATATCGGTATCGGCAGATATCCATATGATATCGGAATCGGTATTGGACATTAAAAAGTGGCATCGTGCCATCTCTAATACTAATATCGATAAAATGCATTATCAACTTTCTTGGCTTCCTGTACAGGCTAAAATATTCTATGGCTTACTTGTAGTTATAAAGAACGCAATTCTGTTAAACACACCATATTTATTTCTGCTCAGCTGCAGTATCCTGATGAAATACATAATGATATTACACGATTTTCAACAAACTGCAATTTAGTAAATCCTCGAGTTAAAAGTAACTTTTTGTAAAACTGTTATATTTAGAGCAACTTTCAAGTGGAATAAATTGCCTTATAAAATTAGAGAATTAGCAGCTATTCAAAACTTCAATGAACATTTAAAAGCCGATTTACAGAACTTTTAGTTGTTGTAATATTGTAAGAGATGATTTGTTTTTGATATTTGTGTAATGTGCCGCAATGTTATTGATATTATTATTATTATTATTATTATTATTATTAGGGATGCAACTATACCAATTTTTACAAACCGATACGATACTGATACTTGGATCTGAGTACTTGCCGATACAGAGTACAAAAACCGATACTTCTACCACACACACACACACAAATGCAATGAATTGGAAGCCAGGTTTTATTTTATTCTCTGCCGATAAAAAATAAAATCTTAATAAAAATGACCACAAAAAAATTTCAAGTGAAAAATAAGCACTTCTGTTAAATTATTGCAGAGAGTCCATATTGTAAACAAACAAACAAAATAACGAAAGTATTTGGCATTGATGAACTCCTCATCTGCCCGTGGATCATCAGTCCACTGCGCCGTTAAACCAAGGACTGACATCGTGCACACACTGCTTGTCTTTACCTCTTCAGAAAGTTTTGGCACCATTAACTCCCTGATGTATGGGCGGTTGGGAATTTCATATCGCGGCTCGAGTATGCTGAGAAGACGGTGCAATCCTATGTTTTCCACAGCCGGCATTGGCTGGTCATCCAGAGCGATAAAATGAGTCAGAGCCTCTGTTATTTAAACTGCCCGTGGATTTTCTCTTGACATTTTTCATCGCTTTTCCAAAACCTGAGTTAAAGTTGGCTGTTCCGGTCCACACTGCTGACATTTTGCTTAGCCTAGCTACAACAGCCTCCAGTTTCTCTTTTTTATCTGGAGCCGCCAGTCTCACTCGCCTAACCCTGTGCCTGTTTAGCGCGGGATGTCCCCCTAGTGGCCAATCTAAAAAACTACAACAGAAATGACATGCCACCCTCTGATTAATGAAATAAGTTAGTATCGGTTCATGGTATCCTCTCACACGCTCCTGCACACCAAATCTGGAACTACTGTCCATCATGTTTCGTCCTTTTTATCTACCTCGAGAGTTTACATCGGTCATTATAAGTGCCGTTTATATTCCACCACAAGCGGACACGGTCACCGCCTTATGCGAGCTGCATGAGGCACTCACACAGCACCAGACACAACACCGGGACGCTGCGCTTATTGTAACGGGGGACTTTAATAGTGCCAACCTCAAACGCGCAGCGCCGAACTTTTATCAACATATCACCTGCCCCACCAGAGGTGAAAGGACACTGGACCACTGCTACACTACGGTCAAGGACGGCTACAAGGCACAATCCCACCCTCCGTTTGGCAAATCCGATCACGCCGCCATCTTCCTCATGCCAAAATACAAACAAAGGCTGAAACAGGAAGCTCCGGTTCAGAGGAAGGTCGCGCGCTGGACGGATCAATCGGTGGCCGCGTTACAGGACGCACTCGACGACGCAGACTGGGACATGTTCAGAAACAGCTCCGATGATGATGTCAACGTGTTTACGGAAGCGGTTGTGGGATTCATCGGGAAACTAGCGGATGATACCGTGGAGACAAAGACTATCACAACGTTTCCCAACCAGAAGCCATGGGTGGATAAAACCATCCGCGACGCTCTGAGATCCCGCACCGCTGCCTACAACACGGGACTCACGACGGGGGACATGGACCCGTACAAAGCCGCGTCATATAACGTGCGGAAGGCGGTGAAAGAGGCGAAGCAGCGCTACGGGAGGAAACTAGAGTCACAACTCCAACAGAGTGACTCTAGGAGCCTGTGGCGGGGACTAAGGACAATAACGGATTATAAAGCACCAACAACCGGTATGACGAACACGGCCGTGACTCTGGCAGATGAGCTGAACACCTTCTATGCTCGCTTCGAGGCTGCAGCTAAGGACTCCAACGATGCTAGTGCTAGCGGTGCTAGCGGCGCTAGTGGCGCTAGCGGCGCTAACGGCTTTAGGTCACGAGCAGTTGTCTAAGCATTTCACTGCATATCGTACTGTGTATGACTGTGTATGTGACAAATAAAAATTTGAATTTGAATTTGATTAATGAAATAAGTTAGTATCGGTTCATGGTATCGGTTAACTTTTACGAGTATGAGTACACACACATTTTACAGTATAGACCCCGATACCAGTATCGGTATTGGTGCATCCCTAATAATAATTATTATTATTATTATTGTTATTATTATTATTGTTGTTATTATTGATTGCTTATATTTTAATTGTGAAACCTCACTGTGGATGTAAGAGCCAAATTATGTGGATATCTTGAATCCACTTTATTGTATAATATTTTATGTGATTGTATTTGACGGACGACGAGCAACATCTGTTTGTGGAAGCTAATGGGGTTCCTTTTGAATAAACAAATAAAAAAACATGGGATTTATTATGACTGAATAATTATGTATAAATCTATAAAAATTATAGAAATATGTATTAGAAACAACAACGGTGTGTGTGTGTGTGTGTGTACAATCAGGAGGGATGGGCATGATTTTAGTGTTTAAACAGTCATGAATTATTTTTAACACCAGGTTGGATGTAATGTGTTGGAACTACCAGCAGGTGGGGATAAGAGACCTTTAAGGTGTTTGGTGCCACACTCCACCTTCAGGTTTAAAACTAGTGTTAATGGAGGGAGTTTGAAGGTTCAGTTTGTTCCACGACTGCATTTCACTCCCTGGCTCTGTTTGTATCTCTGTCACTGCAGGACCAACATGGAGCGAGAAGTCAGCGCTCTCAGGAGGCCGACAAGCCTCACAGAAGAAAGAGAGAGAAAACATACAGCTGTGACGAGTGTGGGAAGGATTTTACTAGGAAGAATTCACTAAAACTTCATCAGGTCATCCACACTGGAGAGAAACCGTTCAGCTGTGACTTGTGTGGAAAGTCTTTTTCCAGGAAGGGTCTCCTAAAACAACACCAACTCATCCACAATGGAGTTAAAGCGTACAGCTGTGACGAGTGTGGGAAAGAGTTTACTCTGAAGACTTCACTAAAACAGCATCAGGTCATCCACACTGGAGAGAAACCGTTCAGCTGTGACTTTTGTGGAAAGTGTTTTTCCAGGAAGGGTCACCTAAAACAACACCAACTCATCCACAATGGAGTTAAAGCGTACAGCTGTGACAAGTGTGGGAAAGAGTTTACTCTGAAGACTTCACTAAAACAGCATCAGGTCATCCACACTGGAGAGAGACCGTTCAGCTGTGACTTTTGTGGAAAGTCTTTTACCAGGATGCGTTCCCTAAAACAACACCAACTCATCCACAGTGGAGTTAAAGCGTACAGCTGTGACGAGTGTGGGAAGGATTTTACTGCGAAGATTTCCCTAAAAAAACACCAACTCATCCACAGTGGAATTAAAGCGTACAGCTGTGACGAGTGTGGGAAGGATTTTACTGAGAAGGCTTCACTAAAACAGCATCAGGTCAGCCACACTGGAGAGAGACAGTTCAGCTGTGACTTTTGTGGAAAGTCTTTTACCAGGATGCGTTCCCTAAAACAACACCAACTCATCCACAGTGACGTTAAAGCGTACAGCTGTGACACGTGTGGGAAGGATTTTACTGCGAAGATTTACCTAAAAAAACACCAACTCATCCACACTGGAGAGAGACCGTTCAGCTGTGACTTTTGTGGAAAGTCTTTTACCAGGATGCGTTCCCTAAAACAACACCAACTCATCCACAGTGACGTTAAAGCGTACAGCTGTGACAAGTGTGGGAAGGATTTTTCTGCGAAGATTTACCTAAAAAAACACCAACTCATCCACACTGGAGAGAGACCGTTCAGCTGTGACTTGTGTGGAAAGTCTTTTTCCAGGAAGGAATCCCTAAAACAACACCAACTCATCCACAGTGGAGTTAAAGCGTACAGCTGTGATCAGTGTGGCAGAGCTTTTACTGAAAGTAGCAGCTTACAGAGGCATCTAGTTACCCACTCTGGAATTAAGGCATACAGCTGTGACATCTGTGGAAAAACTTTCAGCTGGAGATTAAGCCGAAATAGACACCTACGCATTCACACCAGACATGATGTGTACTGCTGTGAACAGTGTGGCAAATACTTTGCTACAGACACACAGTTACAACAACATATGTTTTCCCACACTGAGGAGAGACCTTATAAATGTGACCTGTGTGAGAAGACTTTTAAAGCTCCACATTACCTGAGATGACACCAACAGATCCACACCAGAAAGAGACTCTACAAGTGCAGCTACTGTGAGGTATGTATTTATATTGTTATCTTGTCATTTTAGCCTGACTGTTTGGAACAACTCTGCTCATTAAACTGTGTTAGCATGTTAGCAATTCTACTGCATGGAAAAGCAGCTCTGAGTGATTATTCAGATTTTCATATCAGTTATTAATTTAGTATTACTGTAGTATTATGGTGGTAGTATTGTAGTTATTGCAGCCCAGTAAACTGAGTGTGTTAACTGAAACAGTCAAATGTAATTGGACGTCTGCAGAGATGCTCTTTATTTCAGGCGACGTTCAGGATAAAAATGTTGAAGGACTGACTTACACTGTCTTTGTGTCTTTGTTTAGAAGCAGAGCGACACAGATGGATCCAGTTCTCAACCCTGTCATCACTGTGGTGGTGGGAAAGACTTTCGTTGTGACCTCTGTGGAAAAACTTTCAGCCATGAAATGAGCTTGAAAACGCATCAACGTAAACACACTGGAGACAAACTGAAATACTGCAAAGAATGTGGGAGAAGCTTCACCACATCAGGTGACTTAAAACGACATGAACTGATTCACAGTGAGGTTAAAAAGCACCTCTGTGATCAGTGTGGGTCATCCTTCACCACTGCAGGTGAGCTTAAAACACACAAACGAGTCCACACAGGAGATAAACCATACAAGTGAAGAGACTGTGACAGACGCTTCTCACAATCAAATGGTCGTATCTATCATGAACGTACACACATGGAAGGAAACTACAGCTGTGACCAGTGTGACAAGAGCTTCAGGAATCTCAGATCATACTCCGAACACAAACGATCCCACGTTGCTAATAAACTGTTTCACTGTTACCAATGTGCCCAAACATTCACCTCATTGTCTGCTCTGTGCAAACATCAGCGTGATCACTCAGGCTGAAATCTCTCCCTTCACTGGATCACAGTGAATCTGAAGAGACAGAAAGATCCTCTGGTTTCAGTGTCAGACTCAAAAAGCTTGAGATCAGGCTCCACAGAGTTCAGATAGAATCAAGTAAACTTGTGTTGAACTGAACTGGTTGCTGGGCTGAACTTCGACATAATACAGATTTACATGGGATCTTATTTTCTGTCGTTTTACTGAGTCAGTTTTGTCCTTTTTTCTCTGTCCTGGTTTTGCTCGTCTGTAAATAATTGAAACTCAGTCAAATAGTTCATTGTTCTCCAGCAAAACGTTTTGGAAACTCATGTTTAACCTTTAAAACTCTGACATGTTTTAGCACACAAGGCTTCATCGGGGAGTTCACTCATGATTGGGTTTTTAGTTCTTTCAAAGAGAGTCTTGGAGCTGTTTGATGTTTCTGTTTTCTCTGAAACCACCTGAAAGCAAAACTATTTTTCTTGCTTCATGTAGTGTGGAAGTTTTTAATGTTTCTTTCATCTGTGATGTTCTTGAATGTATTCACATGAAGATGGTACAAATAAACTGTCCTTTTAGCTTTAGCTCCTAATTTATTCATTATTTATGGATGTAGCACAGCAGCAGTTTGTTGATTAACACATGGAGGGCTCGGGATCTGATGGTAAATAATGTTTTGTGTCCTTGTACACATCATACAGCTCAGCTGTTCCACAGATGTCAGGTTTACACAGTGGGATGGTGTTATGGCCCTGGCCATAATCTGTTTTGGTGGCTGTTTTCTTTGTCTGTGTCTGTAAGTCTTTGCAGGTCCCTGAGTGGATGAGCTGACGACTGCTTATTGGTCCCCTGGTCATGTGGTCTCATTCAAAATCCCTCACCCGCAGTTGTCCCGGGGCAGCGACTGACAGCAGCAGCAGACCTGACCCTGGCCTCCAAAACCTGTGACATTTGTGCCTGTGACTTTTGCCACTTTCTCAGTTCTGTATATAGTGTGTACATTAGTTTTCATTGTAAATAGCACTGGAACAGAAGGGGTGAGCTGCCTTATTGTTTTCCCTTGCACTGTTTTCTCCTGTTTATCTCAGTTAGGGAGTTAGGTGTAGCGCTTGTCTTTTGTTTGATGTTTGATTTCCCACAGGGTTTTAGATAGCACCTCCTCCTGACTTAGCTTGTTTTGTTTGTTATTTTGGCCTTTGTTCACCCCGGAGCTTCATTTTGCAGTGTAGAAAAATAAACCACCATTCACTAAGAAATTGGTTTTCCCTCTGTGTATGGTTTTGGGGACCAGGGCGGGGCAATCTTTTCAAACTTATGTTGCGTTCCTGTACCCCTAGACTGGGGCGTAACAGATGGTTTGTAAGAACGCAGCTCTCCTGTGGATAAATCCTTACTCTTAGCCTCAGGACCTCACACACTCCCAGCAGGTTCGGTCAGAAGATTTATACCTTTTTCATTTCTATATGATTCTTCTTGCATCTAAACAAAGATGATGATGATGAGTCATTTATGAAAAATGAAGCAAAAAACAATATTGTTGTATGAGGATTTTTATGGCAGATTTTGTGCATTCAACATTTTTGTACATGAAAATGTTGAAAAGATGCAGAGGAGGAGGAGGAGGGCACAAGAGCTCAGCACGTGATACTGACTGGAAGCAACACAGCTGCTGTTGACAAAGCAGCAGAGTCAGATATGAATGTGTATTGAATTCATCATGTAAATATACCAGATTTATCCACATACGCTAGTTTTCACCCTTTTTTTTACTTTCAGTAAGTTTACTTTTAGTTTATTTTTACTTTCTTAAGACGCAGGAGATTCATCATGATTGAGCTTTTCATTAAAGTAATGTTTAAAAGACATTTCTCGTTTGATGTTCTTTCAGCTGCAGCCTCGCTGGTGTTTATCTGTCTGACAGTAAAGAAGATAAAAGATACGTGCAAACACAAACACATGAAAAGTATTTTATAGAAAAGCTTAAATCTCTTGTTTGTCTGTTTTTTCGTTCCAGTCATCGCCAACATGGCTAAGATGTGAAGCTGCCTTTCTGCTACAGTATCTCCTTATATACATTTGCTCATATTGTGGGGCTTCTTATAGTGTCTTTCTTTGACCATGTCTCACTGTGTTTTATTCTCGACGTTGCATTTGAGTCTTGCATGACTTTATTTTAATTAATGTTAAAATGGATGGATGTCTAGACGGACCCCCTGAATTTATCATCTGAAATCTTTATATTCCTTTATTCAACTGCTTTCAGGCATTTCTGTGCATCCAAATTTATATATAGATATCACAGCACTCATATCTTTACAGTTTGTTAATATCTTCATAATCTCCAGTAATGTTACACCCCAGTGCTTTCATTTGAACCCCAAGTGTCATTGTCTTTGATAAGGAACGGAGTATAATGCATCTATTTTGCAAAAATAAATAATACAATAAATGTTTAAAGACTTTCAAAAAGGTACCCTGTTTTTACCTTCGTACAAATAGAGTTAACATAGGGTGATCGTGGCTCAAGAGTTGGGTGTTTGTCTTGTAATCGGAAGGTTGCCGGTTCGAGCCCTGGCTCGGACAGTCTCGGTCGTTGTGTCCTTGGGCAAGACACTTCACCTACCGCCTACTGGTGATGGCCAGAGGGGCCGATGGCGCGATATGGCAGCCTCGCCTCTGTCAGTCTGCCCCAGGGCAGCTGTGGTTACAACTGTAGCTTGCCTTCACCAGTGTATGAATGTGAGAGTGAATGAATAGTGGTATTGTAAAGCGCTTTGAGGGGTCCCGAAAAAGCGCTATATAAATGCAATCCATTATTATAATTATCCAAGGAACAATTGTCAATAAGCAGAGAAGTTATTAAAATATTAATGCAAGACATGGAAGCAGGTGGTGTTGTTCCTAAATTAGGAACAATATTTTAAAATTACTTTACAATTCTTCTTGCACTTCATATTGTTACAAACTATCAGAATATAAAGAAAGTCAGAAAATGGACAACCTCAGCTTATAAAACTGCTATTTTTTTAACCACAAACCACTGGATCAATTTTAAGGGTTTTGCACTTGATTTTTATTTAATCATAAAACACTGCAGAGATGCAAAGAAATAATCATTATAACAGTGTGCAAATACTATGTGTCCAAGCTATAGACGTCTCTGAAGCAACACTTTTACCCTTAGATGCACACGTGGGGTCAAAAATGACCGCATGGGTTGATTTTCCTCAAAATCTTTAAAATGAAAAGTTGTAATATATTCATATTCCAGGTATTCCTCATAAAACATGCTTGTAACATGAGGCCATTTGCATTTTTATTTATTATTTCATTAATTTAAAAAAAATGCAGTTTTTGTATCACAGCCCCACTCTTCCACAAGTGGGGTCAAAAATGACCCCAAGCAGTTCCTGTGGAATCTTCTATGAAACTTTCATTCTTAGCAACTCTGACTGACCCACTTACACTTCTGATGGATCAAGAATTAATTTTTACACAGTAACATACGTGATTTATAGTCAGGGCTGCACATAAGTGGTCTGCAGGTGCGCATTTGCTGTCAAAAGAAAAGTATTCCTGGAAATTCAGAGAATACGCGCTTCTTTTGTGGTGGAGGAACACCAAAGTAATTGCATATGGAGCTTGCTTCTTCAACATCTGAGTTCTGAACAAATGTCTGTCCTCCTCCAGAACATCTAATGTACGCAAACGAGCGTTCCAACTTCTTATCTGGTGCGCGTCTTTTATTTTGACAGCAAATGCGCACCTGCGGACCATTATGTGCAGCCCTGTTTATAGTTTTCTGTGCATTTCAAACATTGTCCTTTCTCATTTTTAATATTTAAAGTAACATGGCTGCTATGAGGCCAGCTAGGATCCCTGTGGACCTACAGATGATCCAGGACGGATGGGATGAAGAGCCCATCGGAGGCACTGACTCAGAATCTGACATCTAAGATATAGAGGACCCAGACTATTGTCCCCCCCACTGAACAAGGCCAGTCAGATACAGAGGAGTCCTCTGATGAGTCATCTGAAGAGGAAATGGATATTGAGTCTAACAGAATGAGCCCCTCTTACTGCTCTAGCCACAATATTCTGAATTAGTCAGCCAGGGCTTGCACCTGGGTCTAGTACTGTCTCCCCAATAGATACATGGAAGATGTTCATGTCTGATAATAGAAAAGAAGAGGTGCTGACATACACAAACATGAAGGTATGAAGAGTCGCCACAGACAGGGGAAAAGAGTGGAAAAATGTAATCAAACATAAGCTGGCCTTCATTTGATTGACCATTCTTGCAGGAACATGTTTATTCAAAGATTTGAAGATAATCGCCCGTCTTGCACTTTGATGACAAGAGGACATCAGGCCATCACTTAAAGACTGGATATCCCACCTGCTGCTGTTTTAATGCAGTACAGTTGTTATTATTAAACCCCTGTCACATTCTGACCGTTAAAATGAATAACATTCATATATGAAATGAAATTGTTTCAAGTAAACTGTATATGGTGACACACCCGCCTTGGGGTAGCCATCGGGGCGGGGGGGCTGTCCGATTGGCCTCCCTGCTGCTGCAGAGCCTGGGACGGTCTGCTTGCCTCCACCCCGGGGGGAAGGGTAACATCTCTTGGGTCTGGGTGCCGTTTCCCCCTCTGGGGGCGAGGGTACCTGGACCCAGGGTATAGAGTATGTTTGGGGAGTGTGATTGTGTCTACATGTCCATTTATGTCAATCCTTACGTTGGGTGAGTGCTGAGTGTTTGTATATGTGTGCATGAGGGTGGGAATGCATGTTTGTGTCTGTGTGTGCCTGTTTGTCTGTATCTATATGTCAGGTCGGGTCTTAGACTCCACCTCTCTGGGAACTCCCAGGCCCTCCAAAGTGTGGAGGCCTATCTCCCCTCACCACACTCCCTGCCGGTGACTGATGCCCTCAGGGGTCGGTGCATTGGTGGTTCTTGGTGCAGCCGGTGCAGCCCCCTCTAGCTTCTGCTCGGTGGCTACTGGGTGACCCCTCATCTGGGGATCCACAGCCCTTCCCATGAAGGTGGCACGGATGCCCCTGCGGTGGTCATCCTTGGGCTCTTGCACTCTAGGGCTTCTGAATGTCTGGGGCCTGGATCTCCTCCATGCCTGCTTCATGCCCTGGGGGACAGGGCTATGGCTCTCTACATCCTCTTGCAGACCATTACATGGGGAAACCATTTGAATACAAGCGTGCTGATCCACACAGGTGTGCACATGGGTGTTCACTGTTCGTAGACTTAAATCACACCTTTCTTGGCTGCTACTTCAAAGCACATTGTGCGCTGTCTGTCCTGCGTGCTGCACAACAACATTCAATATTTAGTATTTACTGCTGTTTACACTTAGCTAGATTAATGCGATGGTGTTGTGTTTAGTATGTTGCTTTGGGTTTTTTTTTGCTTGTTTTCTATTCTTTCTCTCTCAACAGGTGATCCAGGAGATTTTTTTCCCCTTTCTCACTGTCCCTCTCCCCTTCTGTTTTTCTTTTCCTTCCTCTTTCTTTCTCCCTTTCCTATCCCTCACTCATGTCTGTCCCGTCTGTAACAACTGAAAATAAAATAAAATAAATAATAAAAACAAAGGTCGATCAAATGGACCAATACGGCAATGCCATGATGATCCATTTAGCAAAATGAATCCATTGGGTATCCTTGTTGGTCTTCAAACAACAATTCTGACGGCTAAAGAACCAAATGGGACAGGCAAAAAAATAAAAAAAAACAAAAAAAAAAAAGTAACTTTTTGTAAAACTGTTATATTTAGAGCAACTTTTAAGTGGAATAAATTGCCTTATAAAATTACAGAATTAGCAACTATTCAAAACTTCAATGAACATTTAAAAGCCGATTGACACTTTTAGTTGTAATATTGTAAGAGATGATTTGTTTTTTAAATTTGTGTAATGTGCCTCAATGTTATTGATATTATTATTATTGTTATTAGGGCTGGGCGATATGACCCAAAATTCATATCTCGATATTTTTTACCTGGATGGCGATATAAGATATATATCTCGATATTTTTTTAAAGCCATAAAGTAAGAACAAAAAGAGAGTTCTTAGTCAAAGCTGTGTCCCAGATCTCACACAGGCACTTTTATTAACATAGAGCATAGATGTACATAAAATTTACTCAAAAATAAATTATGAGCATTTCTTAAATAATAATGCTCCATAAATAAAAGAAAACAATGTTATTTTTGTGCATAACAAAAAGCTCATAATTGTGCAGTCAAAATGCAAACTAAAAGACGCAGAGCATAGTAACAAAGACAGATTTCACAGCTGCTCCGTTCCCAACTTCTACTGCGTGACTGACAGCATTGAGTTTGAAATCCTCTTCGTAACTACGTCTCTTAACAGGCGCCATTTATGGTCCTTATACACAGTAGGGTAATATTACGTTGAAGCACAGTACGTATCACTCCGCGAGGCTCCTCGGTAGCCGTAATGCTCCGACAATCCATCAAGCGGTGCAGCTCTGTAGCTTACCAAAGTCGTACTAAAACATTTTTTGACAGATTGCTGAGCGCCGTGTACCAGATAAAATCGGTTCGCGGTCATCAAGCACAACCAGAATTCATACATAAGGCGCGCTGTCAACTTTTGAGAAAATGAAAGGATTTTAGGCTGTGCAGTGCCTTTGGGCTGCATGGCGTTAGCGTGGTTAGCTCGTTGGCGTGGTTAGCTAGCTAACACGTTGACGGCGTCCAGCCCCACGCACGGGGCGATGCGCAGTAACTCGTTAACGGAGATTTGCCGTGTCCATCTTGTCGCTTCCTGCAGGTGAAGCGATGGGGGAGGGAGGGAGAGTTGTGTTCAGTAAAGGAGGGGCGAGGCCGAGTAATGTTGCGTAAAGACAAAAGTGGACAAAAGAGAGGCAAACTTGCGGCTCCACAAGTATAGTTATAACGTAACATAGACTATATCGATATAAAGGATATTGTCACATCTTATATCTCCTATAAAAATATATCGATGTTTTTTAAAAACTCGATATATCGCCCAGCTCTAATTGTTATTATTGATTGCTTATATTTTAATTGTGAAACCTCACTGTGGATGTAAGAGCCAAATTATGTGGATATCTTGAATCCACTTTATTGTATAATAGTTTATGTGATTGTATTTGACGGACGACGAGCAACATCTGTTGTGGAAGCTAATGGGGTTCCTTATGAATAAACAAATAAATGAACATAGGATTTATTATCACTGAATAATTATGTATAAATCTATACAAATTATAGAAATATGTATTACAAACAAAAACTGTGTGTGTGTGTGTGTGTGTGTGAGTGTGTGTGTGTGTGTGTGTGTGTGTGTGTGTGTGTGTGTGTGTGTGTGTGTACAATCAGGAGGGATGGGCATGATTTTAGTGTTTAAACAGTCATGAATTATTTTTAACACCAGGTTGGATGTAATGTGTTGGAACTACCAGCAGGTGGGGATAAGAGACCTTTAAGGTGTTTGGTGCCACACTCCACCTTCAGGTTTAAAACTAGTGTTAATGGAGGGAGTTTGAAGGTTCAGTTTGTTCCACGACTGCATTTCACTCACTGGCTCTGTTTGTATCTCTGTCACTGCAGGACCAACATGGAGCGAGAAGTCAGCACTCTCAGGAGGCCGACAAACCTCACAGAAGAAGGGGAGAGAAAAAACACACCTGTGACGAGTGTGGGAAGGATTTTACTTTGAAGGCTTCACTAAAACGTCATCAGGTCATCCACACTGGAGAGAGACCGTTCAGCTGTGACTTGTGTGGAAAGTCTTTTTCCAGGAAGGGTTCCCTAAAAAAACACCAACTCATCCACAGTGGAGTTAAAGCGTACAGCTGTGATCAGTGTGGCAGAGCTTTTACTCGCAGTGACAGCTTACAGAGTCATCTAGTTACCCACTCTGGAATTAAGGCATACAGCTGTGAGATTTGTGGAAAAACTTTCAGCGAGAGAGGGTACCGAAATATACACCTACGCATTCACACCAGACGTGATGTGTACTGCTGTGAACAGTGTGGCAAATACTTTGCTACAGACCAACAGTTACAACAACATATGTTTTCCCACACTGAGGAGAGACCTTATAAATGTGACCTTTGTGAGAAGACTTTTAAATCTCCACTTAACCTGAGACTACACCAACAGATCCACACCAGAAAGAGACTCTACAACTGCAGTTACTGTGAGGTATGTATTTATATTGTTATCTTGTTATTTTAGCCTGACTGTTTGGAACAACTCTGCTCATTAAACTGTGTTAGCATGTTAGCAATTCTACTGCACGGAAAAGCAGCTCTGAGTGATTATTCAGATTTTCATGTCAGTTATTTTTTTAGTATTACTGTAGTATTATGGTGGTAGTATTGTAGTTATTGCAGCGCAGTAAACTGAGTGTGTTAACTAAAACAGTAAAATGTAATTGGACGTCTGCAGAGATGCTCTTTATTTCAGGCGATGTTCAGGATAAAAATGTTGAAGGACTGACTTACACTGTCTTTGTGTCTTTGTTTAGAAGCAGAGTGACACAGATGGATCCAGTTCTGAACCCTGTCATCACCGTGGTGGTGGGAAAGAGTTTCATTGTGACGTTTGTGGAAAAACTTTCAGTTGGTAAAAGGCCCTAAAAACACATCAACGTAAACACACGGGAGACAAACTGAAATACTGCAAATACTGAAATACTGCAAAGAAGCTTCACCACATCACGTGACTTAAAAAAACATGAACTGATTCACAGTGGGGTCAAAAAGCACCTCTGTGATCAGTGTGGGTCATCCTTCACCATTGCATGGGGGCTTTAAACACACAAACGAGTCCACACAGGAGAGAAACCATACAAGTGCAGACACTGTGACAGAAGCTTCTCACATTCAAGTGGTCGTAACAGGCATGAACGTGCACACGTGGCAGGAAACTACAGCTGTGACCAGTGTGACAAGAGCTTCAGGAATCTCAGTGCATACTCCAAACACAAACGATCCCACATTACTAATAAACAGTTTCACTGTTACCAATGTGCCAAAACATTCACCTCATTGTCTGCTCTGTGCAAACATCAGCGTGATCACTCAGGGCTGAAATCACTCCCATCACTGGATCACAGTAAATCTGAAGAGACAGAAAGATCCTCTGGTTTCTGTGTCAGACTCAAAAAGCTTGAGATCAGGCTCCACAGAGTTCAGATAGAATCATTTAAACTTGTGTTGAATTGAACTGGTTGCTGGGCTGAACTTCTACATAATACAGATTTACATGGGATCTTTTTTTCTGTCATTTTACTGAGTCAGTTTTGTCCTTTTTTCTCTGTCCTGGTTTTGCTCGTCTGTAAATAATTGAAACTCAGTCAAATAGTTCATTGTTCTCCAGCAAAACGTTTTGGAAACTCATGTTTAACCTTTAAAACTCTGACATGTTTTAGCACACAAGGCTTCATCGGGGAGTTCACTCATGATTGGACAATTCGAATAAAGCTTTTTAGTTCTTTCAAAGAGAGTCTTGGAGCTGTTTGATGTTTTTGTTTTTTCTGAAACCACTTGAAAGAAAAACTATTTTTCTTGCTTTATGTAGTGTGGAAGTTTTTAATGTTTCTTTCATCTGTGATGTTCTTGAATGAGTTCACATGAAGATGGTACAAATAAACTGTCCTTTTAGCTTTAGCTCCTAATTTATTCATTATTTATGGATGTAGCACAGCAGCAGTTTCTTGATTAACACATGGAGGGCTCGGGATCTGATGGTAAATAATGTTTTGTGTCCTTGTACACATCATACAGCTCAGCTGTTCCACAGATGTCAGGTTTACACAGTAGGATGGTTTGTAAGAACGCAGCTCTCCTGTGGATAAATCCTTACTCTTAGCCTCAGGACCTCACACAGTCCCAGCAGGTTCGGTCAGAAGATTTATACCTTTTTCATTTCTATATGATTCTTCTTGCATCTAAACAAAGATGATGATGAGTAATTTATGAAAAAAGAACCAAAAAACAATATTGTTGTATGAGGATTTTTATGGCAGATTTTGTGCATCAACATTTTTGTACATGAAATTGTTGAAAAGATGCAGAGGAGGAGGAGGGCACAAGAGCTCAGCACGTGATACTGACTGGAAGCAACACAGCTGCTGTTGACAAAGCAGCAGAGTCAGATATGAATGTGTATTGAATTCATCGTGTAAATATACCAGATTTATCCACATACGCTAGTTTTCACCCTTTTTTTTTACTTTCAGTAAGTTTACTTTTAGTTTATTTTTACTTTCTTAAGACGCAGGAGATTCATCATGATTGAGCTTTTCATTAAATAATGTTTAAAAGACATTTCTCATTTGATGTTCTTTCAGCTGCAACCTCGCTGGTGTTTAACTGTCTGACAGTAAAGAAGATAAAAGATATGTGCAAACACAAACACATGAAACACATGAAAAGTATTTGCAGAAAAGCTTAAAGCTCTTGTTTGTCTGTTTTTTCGTTCCAGTCATCGCCAACATGGCGAAGATGTGAAGCTGCCTTTCTGCTACAGTATCTCCTTATATACATTTACTCATATCGTGGGACTTCTTATAGAGTGTCTTTCTTTGACCATGTCTCACTGTGTTTTATTCTTCACGTTGCATTTTAACCTTGTATGACTCTATTTTAATTAATGTTAAAATGGATGGATGGCTAGACGGACCTTCAAAGACTTTCAAAAAGGTACCCTGTTTTTCCCTTCATCGTATCGTACAAATAGAGACAATATAATTATCTGAGGAACAATTGTCAATAAGCAGAGAAGTTCTTAAAATATTAATGCAAGACATGGAAGCAGGTGGTGTTGTTACCAAATTAGGAACAATATTTTAAAATTCCTCTTGCACTTCATATTGTTACAAACTATCAGATTATAAAGAAAGTCAGAAAATGGACAACCTCAGCTTATAAAACTGCTATTTTTTAACCACAAACCACTGGATAAATTTCAAGGGTTTTGCACTTGATTTTTATTTAACCATAAAACACTGCAGAGATGCAAAGAAATAATCATTATAACAAATGCAAATGCTCCACGTTATACTGTGTCCAAGCTATAGACGTCTCTGAAGCGACACTTTACGAAACTCCTGCATAGCTGCGGGGTGCACAGTCCACATTTCACAGTGACAGCACAAAGACCCACAAAGCTGGATTTAGATATTTAACATTGTTTCAGTAAAAATTAAACCCTGCTTGAGTCCATGAATATCTGGCATTAATCATATGAAAGCCTCTGCTGTAGCACCCTGTCATCCATTCATCCAAGAGATGTAACCAAGATACTGCCTCTATTAGATAATTATTAGATAATCATTTTTGAAAAACAATCTTTAACATCTAATTAATTTCAAATTTTTAATGTCAGATTTTACACGGTCAGGTGTAGCAGAGTTTAACTCAGAAAATTAAACTTTAACTCAAAATGTATTTTAAATAAATTTCAAATGAGCCACCATGATAAAGGGAATGTGTGCAGATTTGGTGCTCCGTAAGTTCTGTGTTGAACAGCGTGGCTGACTCTTTGTATCTACTATTGCCTCCACACAGGTAATGAGCCATTATGACCAATTATGGAGTCCACTGCCAGCTCACGCTTTTTTGAGGTTATGTCAAAAGGTTTCTTGGAAAGAAACACGGACTATTTGTTTAGGCAGTCTGTGTCAGTGGGCTCAGTCAGTGGTCACGTTGTCTTATTACAATGAACACATGCAGTGTAGTTTATTTTGAGTTAATCCAGCCTTCTACCTGCAAGAAATCTTTAGTGCAGTATGTAATCTGCTCCTGAAAATAGCTCCCAGCAAGAAGAATTTCTTCTTTCAGCTCTAATCCGTGAAAAAAATACAAAAAAAAACTTGGTTGGTCTGTTCATTGTCACCGCTCTGATGTCAGGTGTACATGATTGGAGGATTTGGGGTTGGGTTCTCTGCTCATTCATCACTGCAGATTTTAGTTAGATGTGTTTGTCCGTGGGAACTGTGGGAACCTTAAATCACATTTTGGATGTAAACAAAAAGAAGAGCGTGAAGGGGTGTGAAGAAAAACTGATCTTAAACTTTGTTTTTTTACCTGGACTCTGGTGCCATCCTGTGGCTGCTATGAAACAAAAGTGAAGTAATGAAAATAAAAAATGTTCTCAGTTTTCCTTGTTTGCCAAACTTCTCTCTAAAAACCAAGTCTGTTCCCTGTGTTTTTATTACAGTTTCTACAGTGTGAGATAATAAAAGGAGGATGTTGAAGGCAGCACCGCTCCACCTGGACTATACACACTATACAATTTTTCATAACGGATGAGTTTTTGTTTGTTTGTTTGTTTGTTTGTTTGTTTTGGGTGGGGGGTGGGGGGTTATTCCCACCTATGCTTCTATTTTCTATGTTAAAAAAAACAACAGCAGTTATGCAGGTTTACTATGATCAAAACTTCAGACTCACAGTGAAACATCATGCTGTGTAACACTATACACCAGTGTAAAGTTCAGGAAAGTTTCTTCATGGTTCAGAGGCTGCCCGGCAGAGGATGATTTAAAGATGTGTGTGAAATGGGCTGGTATGATTGGTCAGAAATTGTGATGACGGTTGCTTTTTTATAAAGAGTAACCTTTCCTTTTTGCCAGCGGTCGTGGCAGCTAAAGAGCGTTTCCCTGAGCCTTAAAACTGCAAAGACGGCATGGCGCTGTCACGCTGATGGCCCGGGAGATACCGTTGGTGAGTCTGAATCTATTGCCTGGATGCCGAAACTCCCAGTAGCCAGGAGAATGCCGGGAGGGGTTTGTTCATATGAAATAGGAAAAAAAATACAAAGCATTAAACCATGTTAAAAACACAACAGCCTTTATAAATGCAGTTTGGACCACTTTGCAGTTATTTATTTGTAAAAAAATGTTTGGAATCGTGTATGATTTTTGTTCCACTTCTCACATGTACACCACTTTGTGTTGGTCTTTCACATGGAATTCCAATAAAATTGATTCATGTCTGTGGCTGTAATGTGACAAAATGTGGGAAAGTTCAAAAGGGCCGAATACTTTTGCAAACCACTGTAAAATAGAAAAAAATACAAAGCATTAAACCATGTTAAAAACACAACAGCCTTTATAAATGTAGTTTGGACCCGAAGCAAGTTTCATCAGGTCATCACTTAAAGACTTGATATCCCACCTGCTGTGGAGTTTTAATGCAGTACAGTTGTTATTATTAAACTCCTGTCACATTCTGACCGTTAAAATGAATAACATTCATATATGAAATGAAATTGTTTCAAGTAAACTGTATATGGTGTTAAATAGGCCTAAACTACTCTACTTTAATGTCGGCAATAAGGGCTGTACTTCAAGAGCCATATATTTTATGAGGTGGTACTCATTGTGATATATAGAGGGCAGCAAAAGCAGAACAGACACACAGCAACAACCAACAACAATCCTGCAAGTGGACCTATTTTGGGGGGGACTTGTGTATCATGTAAAGCACTGTGCAATCACGTATTGACTTCTGGCTTGTTTCTGACTGCATTGATAAAGATAATATTACTGTTAATATACTTGCCACCCACTCACTGATCATAGAGCAATTTACATTAACATCCAAATGCTCACACTGGATAATATAACTTATAAATTCTCTTAATGGAAGTTAAATAACTCCTTACTAAAAGATAAAATGGTTAACACGCAGATTAATAAATTAATGGCTCATTATTGGAATAAAGCTAACAGAGAGAAGTCCTTTTGTACCAATAGGGAACTTTTTAAATTTGAAGCATGCAAATTCTTGAGAAGATATGGGAGTCAAATTACTAAATCGAAGAAAGCTGAAGAGGAAGAAGTGATAAGGAAAGAAGAAATCTCAGAGGAAGATAAATTAATTTTACTAGACCTTCAAAATAAATTGGACGGTTTATATCGACACAAGGCTGAGGATGCTTTTGTAAGATCCAGGAAGAGGTGGCTGGAGGAGGGAGAACAAAATTCTGCTTTGAATTCTGCTTGAAAAATACTGATCCAAAATCAACTAAATATTAATGGCATTGTCTCTAACAATCCTAGAGAAATTTCAAATTCCTGTGCCAAATTCTGTACTAAACTGTACAACTCAAAATATAATGAGGATGTCTCAACACTGATTCTCAATAATATTAAAAACCTAAAAACTATTGTTGTGGAAGATAGAAGTCACTGTGACAGCCCTCTGACTGTGGAGGAAGTTTGTAATTCTATTTCTGCACTTAAGGCCAACAAATCTCCTGGCACAGGTGGTTTAACTGCAGAGTTTTATAAATCATTTTCTAATCTCCTGGCTCCGTTCTTACTGCAGGTTTTCATAGAAAGTATAGAGAATAACACCCTCCCTCCTACTCTTACTCAGGGTCTCATAACACTTATTCCAAAGCCAAACAAAGACTTACTTCTTATTGATAATTGGAGACCCATCTGTCTGCTCAATAATGACTATGAGATTATGGCTTTAGTACTTGCTAACAGAATTAAAGAGTTTTTGGATACAATTATTGATGAGACACAATCAGGCTTAATGAGAAATAGACACATTTCTAATAACATTAGACTGGTTTTGGATCTACTTGATTACTCTGATTTGGTATCTGACAATAGCTTCATTCTCTTCCTGGAATTTTAAAAGGCTTTTGATACAATTGAACATCAATTTATTTTCCACTTTTTTAAAAAAATTGGGCTTTGGATAATTTTTCTGTAAAGCTTCAAAACCTTGTACACGAATGGCAATAGCTCAATTAAAATGATTAAGACTCCACCCCAAGACCTGTTTTACAAGGAATCACCATAGCTGATAAGGAGCTCATCATCAGCCAGCTAGCTGATGACACCACTCTTCTTGAAGAATGCAAATCAAATCCGTCTAGCCCTTAGTGTTATTAGTGATTTCTCTGAGGCATCTGGTTTATGTCTAAATCTAAAAAAATATGAATTTCTAGCAATTAAAGGCTGCACTGCAAATGCTATCTGTAACATTTCTGTTAAACAAGAAGTCACATACCCAGGACTGTTAATATCCAAAGACCAAAAGTCAAGATTCTTGTCAAACTTAAAAAAAAAACAAAAAAAAAAGTACGTTCTAAGTGAAGTTTCGGACGTCAGTAATCGCGTGACTCTGGCAAAACGAATCAAGCCTCGACACAGTGCTTCTGAAGCAGCGTGTTGATTTTTCTGACACAAGCACCGGATTGTCAGCTTCAAGCGGACCATCACTACCTCTCACATCTAAAGGTAAGTGCCAAGGTATCTTTGAACTGAGTTCAGTCAATCTCGAGTTTTTCGACGTTTTCTGAATGAAGTTTTCTGTTGCTCTCTGTGAGAGAAGACCGTTAAAAGCGAGGCTCTCCAGAGTGTAGCAAAACAGGAAGCAGCAGCTGGGTGTGTGTAAGTGTGCAAACGAATAGTTCAGAAGTGCAAGTGAGACACGAGTATAGAAAGGTCAAGTTTCGTGAGTTGTTTTTCTCACCACTGATCACGCGCTCAACACTCTACACATACTTACATGACACGCGCGCTCTCAAGCATCAGTATTGTACAATTCTGGGAGTCACGTGATTTGAGGGTGTTACCATATAAGGGAAATCTCCATTGTTCTGCAGCAGTGGTTCTCAAACGTCTCACAATAAGTTTCACCCTTACTAGCGACATCGAAGCACAGTAGTATAGGCCTATTTAACACCACATACACATACTTGCCAACATTCAAAAGGGCTCTCTCTATCTATCTATCTATCTATCTATCTATCTATGTATATATGTATATGTATATGTATATGTATGTATATATGTGTGTATATACACATACACATGTACACGTGTGTGTGTGTATGTGTATATATATATATATATATATATATATATATATATACACACGTGTGTATATATATATATATATATATATATATATATATATACACACGTATATATATATATACACGTGTGTGTGTGTGTGTGTATGTGTATATATATATATATATATATATATATATACACGTGTGTGTGTGTGTGTGTGTGTGTATATATATATATATATATATATATATACACTTATATATATATACACTTATTTATATATATATATATATATATATATACACTTATATATATACGTATACATATATATATATATATATGTATATATACATACGTGTGTATATATACATACGTATATATGTGTGTATGTATATATATGTGTGTGTGTGTTCTTTTACCTGTCAGGTGAACATATGAGACACTTTGACTCTTCAGTGCAGTGTGGAGCCTAACAAAGATCTGCTTTGTGTTACAGCTGATCAGCAGGAGGAGAAGAGTCTGACGGAGCAGCAGAGGAACATTTTCTGCTACTTGGACTCAGCTCAGCCACTACAGAGAAAACAATGAGCTCAACACAGAAGGTGACAGACAGAGCAGGGCGATATGACCGAAAATATTTATCATGATATACATTTGAAAATTTGCGATAATGATATAACTGACGATATAATTGACACTAGGCAAAATACTTAACTCCACAACTTTATTAGTGCAAAAAGTCCCATCAATGTATTTTCACTTAAACAAACAGCTGTTTTTCATGTGTGTTGAAGTTATATAAAAATTTAACAGTGCAAATGCAAATTCCTTGCTGACAGTTTAACCAAAAGGCATTTCCAATGGAAATTGGCCACATTTGCGCCGAGGAATTTGCATTTGCACTGTTAATATTTTTGGTCATATCGCCCTGCTCTACTTTCATGTATTACTGTCTAGGCTTAAATTGGTTTGGTGTTTGGTGCTTTTTTCTTAATGTAAAAAAAACCCTCAGGTTACAATCAGACATTTTTCTTCACTGAACCTATTGGGTCTAAACTCAGACCCCGCTGTATCCAGGACTTATTCCCATGAAAGAAAAACAAGACAACAGCGATCGATCGATTTACTTGCAAGGGAGGCCTTGTCGGTATCTCAGAAACGCACTTTGTTTACGTCTGTTAAGACAGATATTAACAGACTTCAGTTAGTCCAGAATAAGGCGTCTAGATTAGATGTTCATACTATACTAATTAAAATGGACCGATCGTCGCCTCACAAAACGCGCTACTTGGCGTAACCCAGCTTTGCTTATCAGAGAAGTATGTGTCACTCGATAGAGCGGCTGTTGTCTGCGAGACCTGTCGGCGAACTGGTGGAGCATTTGGAGCCTCACTACATGCTTCCAAACCGCAGCATTTTTAATCTTAATCTCTTCCATACTGAGGCGAAAAGGAAGCGATTTGTCCCGTACTTCAGCTAGAATGGGGGAAAAAAGACTCTGGAGTTAGTCTGTGTCCTTAAACTGCAGCTGCCTCTTCTTCTCTCATGTTTTCTAAGTAGCTGACAGCTGGTAACTGTGCAGGGGCGGGTCTAGCAAAGCTTTGCCAGGGGGCAGGTAGTGCATTAACAAGAAAAGGGAGGCACAAAAAATACTTTTCTTTGTTATTTCATTTAAAGGACTAATTTTTAATAAATAATTATCTGAATCTTACAACCAAAGTGGTCATCTGATTAAATGTATAGAAATTCATTACTGTATATGGTAACTATTAAGTCTAATTTACACCCTGGTAAGTAGTGATGGGTCGGTCGCGAACAAAATGGCTCTTAGAGCTGGATCTTTGACGTGAACAACGCGAGCCGGCTCCTTATCGCGAGCCGTGGGTTGTTTTTTTTTTTTCTTTCTCTCACCCTCTCTCGCACTTTTTTACGCTTCACTCCGCATGCGATCCTTGTGCTTTGCGCTGGGTGGAGGGTGGAGGGGCAGTAGTCACACTGGCAGTAGCACAGGAACAGAGCGGGAGGGAGGGAGAGAGAGAGAGAGAGAGAGAGAGCCAGGGACAACAACGTCACATTGGAAAGGTATAGTAATCATCCACAACTATTTTCCGTTGCAGATGATAAAGGATTCAGAAAGTTTTTTCATGCAGGCCCATATGACAGAGAATATGCATGTTCTTTTTGTTTTCATATTTTAATTTATATTTAATTGTGTTGTGGTTTGCAGTGTTTTGTGTTGTTTCACTTTAAAAAATTTTAAAAGGAAAAACCTGAAAATTTAAATAGTTAAAAGTTGAACTGTGAATAGTTGGTTTTTCTATTATATAGCATAGCATAGCATAGCATCTTTATTTATAACGCACTTTACATCCAACAATGTTGACCAAAGTGCTACAAATATAAGAGAGGAAACTGTTTAAATTACATATAAAATATCTTAAAATTAAAAATAATATAATTAATAAGAAAACATATTAAGAGACATCAACAAGTCCTGCTGTGCTAAAAGCCAAGGTAAACAAATATGTTTTAAGACGTGATTTAAAAACAGATAAGGAAGGTGCCTGTCTAACATGTAAAGGCAACTCATTCCACAATTTTGGTGCTGCCACAGCAAACGCCCGATCCCCTCTGAGCTTACGATTAGTCCTGGGCACACTCAGGAGGAGCTGGTCTGCCGACCTGAGGGACCGGGAAGGTATGTATGGATGAAGAAGCTCAGAGAGGTACAGAGGGGCAGCATTGGACAAACATTTAAAAACAAATAAAAGGAGCTTAAAATGGATCCTAAAATGCACGGGCAGTCAATGAAGTGAATATAAAACTGGGGTGATATGCTCGTATCTACGAGTGCCAGTTAAAAGGCGTGCAGCAGCATTCTGGACTAACTGCAGTCGAAAAACAGAAGATCGACTCACCCCAAAATAAAGAGAATTACAGTAATCCAGCCGAACGGTTACAAAAGCGTGGATTACTGTTTCAAATTGCTGTCTCGTAAGAAAGTGCTTAATTTTGGCCAGTTGCCTTAGATGAAAGAAACTAGACCTTACAACCAACCCGATCTGGCTTTCAAGCTTAAGCTCAGGATCCATTTTAAAACCCAGATTAACAATCTCTGGTTTACAGAATGATTTCAGGGATTGCAATCAACACACGGAACAGCAGTGGAGGCAGGTCTGAACACCATTACTTCAGTTTTAGAATCATTAAAACAAAGAAAGTTTAGCGCCAACCACGACTTGACGTCCTCCAGACATGTTTGCAAACGATTTACAGACGACCCATCTTTCTTTTTAAGAGGAACATAAATCTGGCAGTCATCTGCATAAAAGTGAAAAGAGAGTCCGTGTTTCCTAAGAATTGAGCCCAATGGAAGTAAATAAAGTGAAAACAGGATAGGGCCCAGAATGGAACCCTGTGGTACTCCATGAGACAGCGGAGCACGGGAGGACTCACAGTTTCCTAAGTGAACTGAAAAGGTTCGATTTGTTAAGTAAGACCTGAACCATTTCAGAGCCACACCTGTTATACCGACACACTGCTCCAAACGCGAGATTAAAATTTCATGGTCTACAGTGTCAAATGCAGCAGTTAACTCGAGTAAAATAAGAATGACACTTTCACCAGAATCACATGATAAAAATATATCATTAAAAATTCTTAAAAGTGCTGATTCAGTGCTATGCATTGCTTTAAAACCAGATTGAAAAATCTCCTGAACATATTGTGCATTCAAGTATGAGATCAATTGGTCATATACAATTTTTTCCAAGACTTTAGATAAAAAGGGCAGCTTAGATATTGGTCTAAAGTTTTCAACAGCGTTTGTATCTAGCCCAGGTTTCTTAAGAAGTGGTTGCACAATTGCATCTTTGAAATTCTTTGGAACCACACCTGAAGTAAGGCTGCTATTTAAAATGGTTAAAATAGTTGGACCTATGGTAGAAAAAACTTCTTTCAGAAAAAGGGGAGGGATAGGATCATAAGGTGGGCCTACAGGCTTTAAATGATCCACCACCTCCTGTAGCTGAGCAAGAGTAACCGACTCAAACTGTTGAAAGACAGCTGAGCAAATTGGAAGATCAGAGGGGATGTGGGCAAAATAATCCGCGCCCTAGCCGAGGCTACCTTGTTTATAAAGAAGTGCAGAAACTTTCCACACATTTCAAGTGAAGGCTCAAAACTAAGAGCAGAGGGAGGGCTTAAAATAGTTTCAATTGACTTAAACAATATATGAGGTTTCTGATAATTCACCATAATAATGTTTGCAAAGTGTTTCCGCTTTGCTTCTTTTATTGTAAGCTGATATAAGGCCCAGTGCTCTCTTAAACTTTGTAAAGAGACCTGTAAGTTAGGTGGAGAACTGTGCTGCCGTGGAAGAATTTAACAAACGAGATGTCTTTGCAGGGACATGCCTCCTGAATTCATTTCTAGATAAAGAGATGTTAAACAGAACCGGCATATGGTCAGAGAAAACAGGATCGGAGACTTTCAGATTAAAAACAGGCAATGAGTGCGCTAAAACCAGATCGAGAGTGTGGCCACCCTGTTGCGTGGGTGCAGACACACATCGAACTAAATTAAAAGAATCAGTAAGATTCAAAAAGTCTTTAACCATGGGCTTATCTGGACAGCACACATGAATATTAAAATCCCCAACAATAAGAAAGGAGTCATATTTTATCGTGACTTCAGTTAGAAATGCAGCAAATTCCTTTATAAAATCCTTACTGTATTTTGGAGCCCTGTATATTATTCTGCACAGTACGGGGGGAGAACAGGCTATTTCAAACAGTAACAGTTCAAAACTGGAAAAATAAAATTCCAATGAAACCTGCTTGCACTTGTAGCGATCTCTGAAGATAGTAGCTACTCCTCCACCTCGACCAGATCTGCGTGGGACATTAAAATAGCAGCAGTCTGAAGGCAAAAGTTCTGCAAAGGCGCTGGAATCACCAGCAGTTATCCATGTCTCAGTTAAGCAGAGAAAGTCCAAGTAGTGTGACAAAAAATATTCCTTAAGGATAAAAGTCTTATTTGATACCGATCTGGCGTTTACCAGGCCAAATTTGGCCGGAGTTGAATAGTCACTAGACTTAGAAGCTCGCGCAACATAACGCAGGTTTTGCTTACTCACTCCGCGCCGCCGTGGACAGGGAGGCAGGGAGCGGCCGGGCGGGAACAGCCCAGAGCCAGTGAGCGGCACCAGACACGCATAGGACGGCCTACGAAGATGCCAGGGAAAAGGGGGGTGACAGGCAATGCCAGGGACAGCACAACCAAACGCCAGACAGGCCTTCAGTTTCACCAATCTCCCACTCCTTTTGCCGCGACGGTGGCCCCGCTTCCGCAGAGACGGCACAGGTACACGGAGCAGGTGCACCGGTGTATTGGGAGATAGTCGAAGATCAAGTAAAACTTGGCGATCATAGACCAGCAGGGAGTCGACATCATAACAAAATAAAAACATTAAAACAGAAACTTGGAGGAACAGACGGCAAGCCATACACATCGGCGCCATCTTGCCATCAACTACGTGTTATATGATTTATTTATTACATTTTATGTGGAGTGAATAAATAAAAGTATATTTACCATGGCCCCCAGAGACAAAGCACGCACAAACTTCAAAACGCGTACGAACTCTGAAACACGTACAAACTCAGAAGCACGTACAAAACACGACAGAAGTGCTCCAGGATGCTAGGCGCAGTGTTGAGCTTTTGTTACCTAGTGGCTACACAAGCCAGCAACAGGTAACAGGTAAATGAACTTTTTTTTTTTAATTATTTGAATATATATGAGTGCTTGTGTATAAATACACAAACAATACACATATGCTTTCAATTGTGTAATTTAAGTGATCTAGGTAGCTCTGTTTTGGAAGTTCAGTTAACGCTAGAAATGTGTTTTGGAGTTTGTACATGCTTTGTCTCTAGGGGCAACCGTATATATTTATATATAAACATATAGAAATAAAACCACTTTTTTTTTTACATTAGTAGTTCCTTTTCTGCATAATTTTATATTATTGTTAATAATTAATTAGCCGGTTCGGAGCTGAAAGAGCCGGCTCTTTTTAGTGAGCCGAGCCGAAAGAGCCGGTTCTCTAAAAAGAGCCAGAAATCCCATCACTACTGGTAAGCTATAGTCCTTTTTCCTTTGGGAAGGTACCATCTGTGCAGTGTGCAGTTCTGTTGAAGAAAGATGTTGAATCTATTTAATTATTGTAGAAACATAATTGATAATTTCTGTGCATTTGATTTACACATGCATTAAATTAAAGTTGATTATGTCGATTAAGCATCATGAGGTGGAGGGCGGAGGTGGTTCTAGGAGATTTTTGCTGGGAGTTGGCAACTCTATTAGTTAGGTTGTTTAATATTTCTGCTAAGTACTCTTTAAAATACCAGAATAGGAAGGATGGTGCAGGTTTAAGTTTATTAGATTGATGTGTGTTGCTGAACTATAAAATATTTGAATAGAATAGAATAGAATTGAATTGAATTCAACTTTATTGTCATTACACATGTCACAGGTACAGGGCAACGAAATGCAGTTTGCATCCATCCAGAAGTGCTTTAGCCATGATATAGATATATTACAATATATATTAGCAATAATATAGATATGTAAGTATATTACAGAAATAGATCCAGGGCTCGCAAAATTTCAAAATCCCTGGTAGCCCTTTGGGCAGAGACTCTTCAATTTTTGGTAGCCCAAAATAAATTTAAGTAGCTCAAATAAAAAAGAGCAATTTTTTGATTGATGTTTTGTTTCCTGTTTTGTTTCCTTTAATATTAAACATTAAAGTATAATATTGTAACAGAAACAAAACATTAATCAAAAAATTGTTGAAACACAAATTACAACATTGTATAAAAATTACAATCATCAACTCAAATACTTGGTTCTAATTGAACAGAAATTTCCATGAACTTGTAAGAACTGTGTAGAACATGAATCAGTCTGTGTCAGATCCTGAATTTGAAATTTCTACTGAAGTCACGGGTAAGAGGCAAGAGGAACCAAGATCTAGGCCATTTGCTTTTTGAAGTTTGCAAAGACTGCTTAATTGTGCCAGTGGTAGTTCACTCTTTGCAACATAGTACGCTGTTTTAAACTGATTTTTCAGGTTTATTTTTAGTATGTTATTTGCAATTGGTGTTTGTTCTGGGAAAGATATTGCAGACTGAGCAATAATGCATTTCTTGCATTTCTCATGGGTTCTAATGGGGGCCTTTCTTAAAATGATTGGTCCCAGTATCAAAGGCGCTTGTCGACTCAGAAATTGAGGGAAAACCAACAACACGCCCGGCAGAACATTATGTTATTTATACGGATGCACATAAGTGGTCCACATGTGCGCATTCGCTGTCAAAATAAAAGACGCGCACCAGATAAGAAGTTGCAACGCACGTTTGCGTCCATATAAAAGGCAGTGTTTTTGTCCGCTAGAGTGGGATTTTTACAGCACATTCTGCACCACATCTCTGTGCGTTCATCATTTATTTGAAGCCAGCTCACCTCCTGTAACCACTTTTCCGAGAATACGCGCTTCTTTTGTGGTTCAAACTCCTTCTGACATTTCTTTGGAGGTGGAGGAACACCAAAGTAATTGCTTAAAGGAGCTTCTTCAATATCTTTAAGAGTTCTAAACAAATGTCTGTCCTCCTCCAGAAAATCCTATGTACGCAAACACGCGTTGCAACTTCTTATCTTGTGCGCGTTTTTTATTTTGACAGCGAATGCGCACCTACGGACCACTTATGTGCACCCCTGGTTATTTAGCTTGTCATATTGCAGCCACAGAAATTCTTTTGTCCATGAAACCACAAAGCTGCACTTTCTTTTTGCCTTATAGTCTGATTTGTCATAACTTTTCCGTTTTGTGGTAAGCTTTTCTTTGGCTGTCACTTCTTCACCCTGACCTGTCTTATTTGGCTCAGCAGAACTAAAATATATATCCTTCTGCTTTTATTGCTGGGGTGGCTGTAGCTCAGGTGGCAGAGCAGGTCAACCACTAATCAGAAGGTCGGTGGTTCGATCCCAGCTTGCCTCCTGGCTGCATGCCAAATATCCTTGGGCAAGATACTAACCCCACGTTTGCCTACTGGTGGTGGTCAGAGGGCCCGGTGGCGCCAGTGTCCGGCACCCTCGCCTCTGTCAGGGCAGCTGTGGCTACAATGTAGCTTGCCATCACCTGTGTGTGAATGGGTGAATGACTGAATTTAGTGTGAAGCGCTTTGGGGTCCTTATGGGCTAGAAAAGCGCTATACAAATGCAGGCCATTTACCATTTACACACGCACTCACATAACGCTCAGCGATTCTCTGCGCGATCAACCTCTCACATGTTTAAGCTTGCTGCTTAATTGCGCACCAATCAGAGGAATTGGTGCGCAAATTATCATTACTCACCAATCAGTGCTGTCGCTCTCTATACATAGTTCGCGCGATTGCAAAGTGAAAGCAAAAAACAAGCGCAAATTCAAACACGATTTCAATATGTCACATATTGACAGTGGCTCACCGATGCCAATGACATAATTACCCAGCTACATTTCTGAAAGAATGCAAAAGCATTGACATATATTTTTCCTCCTATGACAGCCCGACGGGCAGGGCAGAGATAGATTTTGGTAGCCCGACTGGCAAAATCGCTAGCCCCGGGACGTCGGGCTAGCGATTTTGTGAGCTCTGGGGTCTATTGTGGTATGTTATGATGTACACGGTATAAAGTATGTTAGGAATATGCTATAACTACTAAGTATGTACAGGCTGTGGTGAGTACAAGCTATGAACAGGATATAAATATGAAAAACTATACATAATATGAAATAAAAAAAACTATGCAGAAATATGAGATAATATAAAGCTATACAGAAATGGGAAATATGCACGTTATAAACAGTTGTAGAATTAAAAATTAACGTATTTTACAGAATGATTATTTATACAGAATTATACAGTGGTGCAGTTAAGATAAGTGAGATATGTGTATAATTTCTACAGAGGCTGTATAAAGTGTTAGTGGTTGTGAGTAGTGGTTCAGTCCATGTTATTATTGTGTGTTTGAGGGTACAGTTGTCCATTGTGTGTGTGTGTAGGTGGGTGTGTGTATGTTCAGTCCATGAGTTTAACGTGGGTCAGATGTCAGGAGGCAGAGTTCAGGAGTCTGACAGCTGTGGGGAAGAAGCTGTTCCGGTACCTGGCGGTCTTAGTCCGGAGGCTCCTGTAGCGCCTCCCAGAGGGCAGAAGAGTCCACGTGATGGGGGACTGGGCTCTTTGATGATTTTCCCAGCCCTTTTCAGACACCGCTTCCTGTAGATGTTCTTTATGGCAGGAAGTGGTGCTCCGGCGATGCGCTGGGCAGTTTTCACAACCCTCTGCAACGCCTTCCGGTCTGAGGCAGAGCAGTTCCCATACCAGACTGTTATACAGTTGGTCAGGATGATCTCGATGGTGCAGCGATAGAAGTTCTCCAGGATGTCTGAGGACAGGTGGTTCTTCCTCAGAGTCCTCAAGAAGAAGAGGCGCTGGTGAGCCTTCTTGACCAGCTTGGAGCAGTTGGTCGTCCAGATGAGATCCTCGGAGATGTCGACTCGAAGGAACTTGAAGCTGCTCACACGCTCCACAGCCGTCCCCTTAATGTAGATGGGTGGATGTGGGTCAGCATTCCTCCTGTAGTCCACGATGAGCTCCTTGGTCTTCTCGGGGTTAAGCAGCAGGTTGTTTGTGTCGCACCACTCAGCCAGACGATCCACCTCCTCCCTGTAGGCCTGATCGTTGTCACTGATGAGGCCAATCACCGTGGTGTTATCTGCAAACTTAATGTTGGTGTCAGAACCATCGGCAGGTCTGCAGTCGTGGGTGAAGAGGGAGTAGAGGAAAGGTTCTCATTTGGTATAACGGAATAGCTTTAGTGTCTTGTTTTTAAAACTTGAGTATGAACTTATACAAAATGCAGCAAGATATTTATTTAAAAAACAGTTTTATTGATTACAAAAAACGCTATATTGCATTCATATCGGTATCGGCAGATATCCATATGATATCGGAATCGGTATTGGACATTAAAAAGTGGCATCGTGCCATCTCTAATACTAATATCGATAAAATGCATTATCAACTTTCTTGGCTTCCTGTACAGGCTAAAATATTTTATGGCTTACTTGTAGTTATAAAGAACGCAATACTGTTAAACACACCATATTTATTTCTGCTCAGCTGCAGTATCCAGATGAAATACATAATGATATTACACAATTTTCAACAAACTGCAATTTAGTAAATCCTCGAGTTAAAAGTAACTTTTTGTAAAACTGTTATATTTAGAGCAACTTTCAAGTGGAATAAATTGCCTTATAAAATAAGAGAATTAGCAACTATTCAAAACTTTAATGAACATTTAAAAGCCGATTTACAGAACTTTTAGTTGATGTAAATATTGTAAGAGATGGTTTGTTTTTGAAATTTGTGTAAATGCCTCAATGTTATTGATATTATTATTATTATTATTGTTATTATTGATTGCTTATATTTTAATTGTGAAACGTCACTGTGGATGTAAGAGCCAAATGATGTGAATATCTTGAATCCACTTTATTGTATAATATTTTATGTGATTGTATTTGACGGACGACGAGCAACATCTGGAAGCTAATGGGGTTCTTTTTGAATAAACAAATAAACAAACATAGGATTTATTATCACTGAATAATTATGTATAAATCTATAAAAAATATAGAAATATGTATTACAAACAACAACTGTGTGTGTGTGTGTGTGTGTGTGTGTGTGTGTGTGTGTGTGTGTGTGTGTGTGTGTGTGTGTGTGTGTGTACAATCAGGAGGGATGGGCATGATTTTAGTGTTTAAACAGTCATGAATTATTTTTAACACCAGTTTGGATGTAATGTGTTGGAACTACCAGCAGGTGGGGATAAGAGACCTTTAAGGTGTTTGGTGCCACACTCCACCTTCAGGTTTAAAACTAGTGTTAATGGACGGAGTTTGAAGGTTGAGTTTGTTCCACGACTGCATTTCACTCACTGCCTCTGTTTGTATCTCTGTCACTGCAGGACCAACATGGAGTGAGAAGTCAGCGCTCTCAGGAGGCCGACAAACCTTACAGAAGAAAGGGAGAGAAAACATACAGCTGTGACGAGTGTGGGAAGAATTTTACTTTGAAGGCTTCACTAAAAAGTCATCAGGTCATCCACACTGGAGAGAAACCGTTCAGCTGTGACTTGTGTGGAAAGTCTTTTTCCAGGAAGCCTTCCCTAAAACAACACCAACTCATCCACAGTGGAGTTAAAGCGTACAGCTGTGATCAGTGTGGCAGAGCTTTTACTCACAGTTGCAGCTTACAGAGGCATCTAGTTACCCACTCTGGAATTAAGGCATACAGCTGTGACATCTGTGGAAAAACTTTCAGCCTGAGAGGAAGCCGAAATATACACCTACGCATTCACACCAGACATAATGTGTACTGCTGTGAACAGTGTGGCAAAGAGTTTACAACAGACAAACAATTAGAAGAACACATGTTTACCCACACTGAGGAGAGACCTTATAAATGTGACCTGTGTGAGAAGACTTTTAAATCTCCACGTTACCTGAGAGGACACCAACAGATCCACACCAGAAAGAGACTCTACAAGTGCAGTTACTGTGAGGTATGTATTTATATTTTTATCTTGTCATTTTAGCCTGACTGTTTGGAACAACTCTGCTCATTAAACTGTGTTAGCATGTTAGCAATTCTACTGCATGGAAAAGCAGCTCTGAGTGATTATTCAGATTTTCATGTCAGTTATGATTTTAGTATTACTGTAGTATTATGGTGGTAGTATTGTAGTTATTGCAGCCAAATAAAAATGTTGAAGGACTGACTTACACTGTCTTTGTGTCTTTGTTTAGAAGCAGAGTGACACAGATGGATCCAGTTTTCAACCCTGTCATCACTGTGGTGGTGGGAAAGACTTTCGTTGTGACCTCTGTGGTAAAACTTTCAGTTGGCAAGAAACCCTAAAAAGACATCAACGTATACACACTGGAGACAAACTGAAATACTGCAAAGAATGTGGGAGAAGCTTCACCACATCAGGTGACTTAAAAAAACATGAACTGTTTCACAGTGGGGTTAAAAAGCACCTCTGTGATCAGTGTGGGTCATCCTTCACCACTGCAAGTAACCTTAAAAAACACAAACGAGTCCACACAGGAGAGAAACCATACAAGTGCAGACACTGTGACAAAAGCTTCTCATGTTCAGGTCATCGTAACAGCCATGAACATACACACATGGAAGGAAACTACAGCTGTGACCAGTGTGACAAGAGCTTCAGGAATCTCAGTGCATACTCCAAACACAAACGATCCCACGTTACTAATAAACTGTTTCACTGTTACCAATGTGCCAAAACATTTACTTCATTGTCTGCTCTGTGCAAACATCAGCGTGATCACTCAGGGCTGAAATCACTCCCATCACTGGATCACAGTGAATCTGAAGAGACAGAAAGATCCTCTGGTTTCTGTGTCAGACTCAAAAAGCTTGAGATCAGGCTCCACAGAGTTCAGATAGAATCATTTAAACTTGCGTTGAACTGAACTGGTTGCTGGGCTGAACTTCGACATAATACAGATTTACATGGGATCTTATTTTCTGTCATTTTACTGAGTCAGTTTTGTCCTTTTTTCTCTGTCCTGGTTTTGCTCGTCTGTAAATAATTGAAACTCAGTCAAATAGTTCATTGTTCTCCAGGAAAACGTTTTGGAAACTCATGTTTAACCTTTAAAACTCTGACATGTTTTAGCACACAAGGCTTCATCAGGGAGTTCACTCATGATTGGACCCTGAGAATAAAGGTTTTTAGTTCTTTCAAAGAGAGTCTTGGAGCTGTTTGATGTTTTAGTTTTTTCTGAAACCACCTGAAAGAAAAACAATTTTCTCGCTTTATGTAGTGTGGAGGTTTTTAATGTTTCTTTCATCTGTGATGTTCTTGAATGTGTTCACGTGAAGATGGTACAAATAAACTGTCCTTTTAGCTTTAGCTCCTAATTTATTCATTATTTATGGATGTAGCACAGCAGCAGTTTCTTGATCAACACATGGAGGGCTCGGGATCTGATGGTAAATAATGTTTTGTGTCCTTGTACACATCATACAGCTCAGCTGTTCCACAGATGTCAGGTTTACACAGTGGGATGTTTTGTAAGAACGCAGCTCTCCTGTGGATAAATCCTTACTCTTAGCCTCAGGACCTCACACAGTCCCAGCAGGTTTGGTCAGAAGATTTATACCTTTTTCATTTCTATATGATTCTTCTTGCATCTAAACAAAGATGATGATGATGAGTCATTTATGAAAGAAGAAGCGTCAGAGTCAGATATGAATGCGTATTGAATTCATTGTGTAAATATACCAGATTTATCCACATATGCTAGTTTTCATCATTTTTTTACTTTCATTAAGTTTACTTTTAGTTTTTTTTTTACTTTCTTAAGACGCAGGAGAATCTGATTCATCATTATTGAGCATTTCATTAAAGTAATGTTTAAAAGACATTTCTCGTTTGATGTTCTTTCAGCTGCAACCTCGCTGGTGTTTAACTGTCTGACAGCAAAGAAGATAAAAGATACGTGCAAACACAAACACATGAAAAGTATTTGCAGAAAAGCTTAAAGCTCTTGTTTGTCTGTTTTTTCGTTCCAGTCATCGCCAACATGGCTAAGATGTGAAGCTGCCTTTCTGCTACAGTATCTCCTTATATACATTTGCTCATGTCGTGGTACTTCTTATAGAGTGTCTTTCTTTGACCATGCCTCACTGTGTTTTATTCTCGACGTTGCATTTGAGTCTTGCATGACTCTATTTTAATTAATGTTAAAATGGATGGATGGCTACACGGACCCCCTGAATTTATCATCTGAAATCTTTTTATTCATTTATTCCACTGCTTTCAGGCATTTCTGTGCATCCAAATTCTGCCGGCAAAGACATTGCAGATATCTTGGAGTCAATCGACAAGCGATTGTCCAGGTTCGATGCGAGGCTGTCCCTGGTGGATATTTTACACCGGGAATTTAAATCTCTGAGAGAATCCCTGGTGTTCAGCCAGCAACGGTGAAAAGCTTCATCAAAATCCACCTGAAGCTGTTGGAGGACACCGTAAAGAACATCAACTTCGATAGAGTGCATTGCTTGGGGGGCGTGAGGTCGCGGACCGGGAGACCACGTCCTATTGTGGCCAAATTTGGTCAATTCAAACAGAAGGAACAGGTGAAGAGTCGCGGCAGGGAGCTGAAAGGAACGGACTTCAGCATGAATGACCAGTTCCCCAAAGAGATCCTGGAACGACGCAAGGTCTTGTTCCCAGTTCGACGTAGCTTCATCCAGAGAGGCTCCCGTGCTGTCATCGCCGTGGACCGGCTCTACGTGGACGGACAGCTCTACCGCGACCCCGGCACCACTCCGTGGTTATATTGACTGCACTCCAGATAAGAACCCGCTACCCTCTTTTTTTATTCACTCACACGCTCTCCTTTGACATGGGTTTAACCTAGTAATATCAGTATGATGTCATAGCAGATATAACACCGTCACCCTCCGTCATTGCTTTAATTGGAATGTTTCCGTTTCTTTTCTTTTTTTTGTTGTCGCTCACAGTTCACGTGTTTCTTTCTTTCTCTTTTCTTTCCCTGCTGTGATCACCTACTTCCCCACTCACCTACAAACAACACCCTCTATTTCTGCATATTCACACAACACGATCACGCAAACACATGCGCTCAACGGCAGCACATTTACAACAGCCTCACAGTGCGCACAGACTTACAGGACACATACGCAAGCCACGCTTGTTCATATTAGTGAATATTCACACACATAGTCAGACTTATGGAGCCTCTCACCACACTTTTTTTTCTCTTTCTATTTACAAACTGTCACCCAGTATTTTGAGTTTATTATGTTTTGGTTTAATTTTGCATCAGGGATTGTTTTCTTGTTGTGTTAATGATTATGATGTTTATTATTAGAGTTTCATGTTTCTGTCTATTTGTGTTTAGGATTTGTTCTTTGGTTGTGTCTGCTTTGCATTGGTCTAGTTCCATGTGTCATTTTCTGTCTGTCTCTCAATGTCGAGTCTGCGTCTTAGTGTGATGGTTTCTTGTTCCTGTTTTATTGTGAAGGTCTGCGTCTCATGTGAGTGTGTTCAGTTTTACCTCTCGTCTCGTTAATGACTCCCAGCTGTGTCCCCCACCTGTGTGTAATCTCCCTGTGTTTCTCTGAGTGTATTTTAGTCGTGTCTTTTGTGTTTGTAGTCGCTGGTCCGTCTGTGTATTCACCATGTTTCATCCGTGTGTTCCCTGCTGTCTACCATCGTCTGCCTCTGCTCGCCCTCCTTCATGTTCATGTTCTGGTTTCTGCGCTGTAGTTCAGTTGTTTTCCAGTATAGTTTAGTTTGTCTTCGTTTGCCACTTTCCCTTTGCCGTTTATTCAATAAACCACCTTCACACATTCACGACTGCCTGCGTTTGGACCCTCCTTAATTTCTTCCACACGGCTCTTCTCACTTGCCGTGACACAAATAAGTGATGTTTCCACATTCTCTCCACCTGTCTAAACGAAACACCCAGCGTACATCATTAGACATACACACACAATTATGGGCACACTGAGGTTTTTCACATGGAATGTAAATGGAGCTGGCACCAGAGGAAAGAGGTTAAAGATATTTAACCAGCTAAAAAAAACTACAGGCAGATGTTGTTTTATTACAAGAAACTCACAGACCTGTCACAGGTTTAAACGAACTTATAACACCTGAGTTTCCTAATGTGTTTGCAGCCTGTTATAATTCTAGACAAAGGGGAGTAGCAATTTTAATACGTAAAAATGTTAATTTTACAGTACTCGATACAGTTATAGATCCAGAGGGTAGATTTCTAATTATTAAACTATCAATATTGAACAAAAAGCTATGTATTGTATGTAGGAGTCGTTGCACAGCAAACAATCATAAGGAGTGGAAGCATTTCGACGTTGACGTTGACGAAGACAACTAAGGTGTACGACGTGCTCTGCCTTAAATCGTCCGCAGCGTTGGAACATGAGAACCTGAGGGAGCGTGCCAAGCTCCAAAAGTGACAGCGCAGAGGAGGTCCAGCGATGGACTTGTGGTTCTGTGAACAGCACAAATGCCAGGTGACTGTGAAATAACTAACAGCACTTTTTCCACAAGTGAAGCCAGTAACTTACTATCCTAAAAAGATTAGCTCTAGTTTCTTGTGCTTTACCTCCATGAGTGAGATCAGTATGTGCAGCAGCTTAAGCTGTACAACGTTTCAGGAAATAGTTTATTTCCCCTTTTGACACTGTTAGTTCCACACGAGGTAGATGTCTACTACTGCAGACTAAACTTACATTTCTGTCAGCTGCAAGACACTTGTCTTTAATGTTACTGTTACTCTTACAACCACACATAACCATAAAATGGTGCACAATTCTGAATCCATCAACCCTTTTGCCAACGAAAGAAGAGGGCACTTCTCATGAGTGTAGAGAGCACGTGGAGAAGGAGTATAAGCCGAGGGATGACTTAACAGATGTGCCACTTGATGAGGGAAAGGTTTGGTTTGTTGATGGTTCGAGCTTTACAACAGTAGAGGGACAGGCTAAAACAGGTTTTACTGTAGTAGATAGTGAGAAAATTAACTGTGCAGGACAACTAGCATGTTTCATATTTGCTTAAGCAGCAGAGATGCTAGCTTTAACGGAAGGGTGTAAAGCTGCAGAGAGACAATATACACTGATAGCCAATATGCATTTGCTACATTACATTACTTTGTAGTGCAGTGGGTGAGACGAGGTGTGACAGCCTCTACAGGGAAGCCTGTACAACACACCAAACTCCCGCAAAATCTACTGGAAGCAATAATATTGCCCAGTAGAATGGCCATTTGTAAATGTGCAGCACACATGTGAGGGAAAGATCCAGTTGCATTAGGGAATGCTTTTGCAGATAAGATCGCAAAAGAGGCAGCTTTAGGAGCACATGGTGTTCACATTTTAGCAGTGCAACATCAACAGACATTGCCTATTATACAAGATGCAGTGGCAGACATGCAGGCCCACTCACCTACTGCAGGAAAAACGGTTGTGGCTTACAGAAGGAGCGAGCTTGCAGGATGGTGTTATTGTCTTATACAATTTCTAATTATACATAGAAATTGTATAAGACTGCTGCTATTTTGAGCCATGGGCCGTGGGCAGCAGTAGTGCAACATTTTCATACTCTAGGATTTAATACCTTTGAAAGATTTTGCAGGTCATGTATGATATGTTGCAAGCACAATTCTCGGGGTAATTTGAGACCTAAGAGAGGGAAATTCCCCAGACCCAGTCAGCCATTTCAAGTTATTCACATGGATTTTATAGAGCTGTCCAACTGTAATAACTATAAGTATTGTCTAGTGATAGTGTGCCCTTTTGCAAAGTGGGCAGTGGGTTCTTCCCATTCTATGCAAGGCCACCTGGGTTGGCTGGAAGACTGTTTACTTAGCCTGGCAGGGCGAAGGACACTGTCTCAGCTGAAGTCTGGACATACACACACACACACACACACACATGCAGATGTACACTCATCCCCCCTCCCCCTCCAAACACCTTCGACACTTATTCCCTTCTGATGCTGACGGTGGATCATGGAGACCAGCACATAGGCTGCAGGCCCAGATGTACTGTCTACACTGACTGTCTCTCACCCTTTACCCGTCCCTGTTGCTTGTCATGTGTTTCTTTGGTGTATTAGGAGCTTTTTCATGTGCTATGTGCAGAGGTGTTTTTTTTCTGTTCTCAAACTGATCTCCCTGTTGGAGCTCAGTCTGGGGGGAGTTATTTTTTTCTCCTTATCTTTCCTCATGTGGTGCATTTTCCATTGTTATACCTCTCTGACCTGTCTTCCCCATGTGATGTTGTTATTGTAATGTATGTATGGTTGGAGGGTAAGATGGCGCCGCCCTTGTGTGCAATAGGTCAGCAGCCTTAACATGAAATTTCCCCTTGTGGGACTAATAAAGGTATATCAATCAATCAATCAATCAATCAATCAACTAGGGAAGCAGATGCCACTTCGGTTGCCAAAGCAATATGTAAGAATATCATCCCAGAACACGGGATTCCGGAGACCATTTATAGTGATGATGGTCCACACTTTGTAAATCAAGTGATTGGATTAATGGCACAGCATCTATGGATAACACTAAAACATCTTAGTTCATATCGCCCACAAAGTGCAGGGTTGGTAGAGAGAACTAACGGCACAGTAAAGCTAAGACTTAGGAAGTCAATGGAAGAGACAGGCAGGACATGGTTAGACTGTATAGAACTAGTTAAGATGTACATGAGGATTTCTCCAACAGAGAACGGTCTGACTCTTTGAGATTATATATGGTAGAGCATTTAGAGTTTTAGCCTTCTGTAGTGATGATAGAAAAGCAGAAGAGAGAGCACATTAGCAGATTGGATGCTCAAAATGTTTAAAAGTAAAGAAGTCATGAGAACAAATGATCTGCCAGATGATTCTGTTTCTCCTCAGGAGCAGAGTCTGAAGTCTGGAGATTGGATGTTGATAAGGCCATGGAGAGGAAGTGCTCCGTTCTTACTGCAGGTTTTCATAGAAAGTATAGAGAATAACACGCTCCCTCCTACTCTTACTCAGGGTCTCATAACACTTATTCCAAAGCCAAACAAAGACTTACTTCTTATTGATAACTGGAGACCCATCTGTCTGGTCAATAATGACTATGAGGTTATGGCTTTAGTACTTGCTAACAGAATTAAAGAGTTCTTGGATACAATTATCGATAAGACACAATCAGGCTTTATGAGAAATAGACACATTTCTAATAACATTAGACTGGTTTTGGATCTACTTGATTACTCTGATTTGGTATCTGACAATAGCTTCATTCTCTTCCTGGACTTTTAAAAGGCTTTTGATACAATTGAACATCAATTTATTTTCCACTCTTTGAAAAAATTTGGCTTTGGATAATTTTTCTGTAAAGCTTCAAAACCTTGTACACGAATGGCAATAGCTCAGTTAAAATGATTAAGACTCCACCCCAAGATTTGACCTGTTTTACAAGGAATCACCATAGCTGATAAGAAGCTCATCATCAGCCAGCTAGCTGATGACACCACTCTTCTTGAAGAATGCAAATCAAATCCGTCTAGCCCTTAGTGTTATTAGTGATTTCTCTGAGGTATCTGGTTCATGTCTAAATCTAAAAAATGTGAATTTGTAGCAATTAAAGGCTGCACTGCAAATGCTATCTGCATTTCTTCATTGTTCGTAAGGGCCACAGAATATTTCTTTTGGTGGGGGCAGTGAAATACTTTCTTTAAAAGGTTGCTTATTTCAATTACAAATCTAAAAGGGGACATTTCTGTTAAACAAGAAGTCACATACCCAGGACTGTTAATATCCAAAGACCAAAAGTCAAGATGCTCGTCAAACTTTAAAAAAAAAAAAAAAAAAAAAAGGTACGTTCTAAATGAAGCTTCAGACGTCACTAATCATGTGACTCTGGCCAAACGAATCAAGCCTCGACACAGTGCTTCTGAAGCAGCGTGTTGATTTTTCTGACACACGCACCTTATCATCAGCTTCAAGCGGACCATCACTACCTCTCACATCTAAAGGTAAGTGCCAAGGTAACTTTTTTTGAACTGAGTTCAGTCAATCTTGAGTTTTTCGAACTTTTCTGAATGAAGTTTTCTGTTGCTCTCTGTGAGAGAAGACCGTTAAAGGCGAGGCTCTCCAGAGTGCAGCAAAACAGGAAACCACAGCTGGGTGTGTGTAAGTGTGCAAACGAATAGATTAGATGTGCAAGTGAGCCACGAGTATGGAAAGGTCAAGTTTCATGAGTTGTTTTTCCCACCACTGATCACGGGCTCAACACTCTACACATACTTGCATGAGACGCGCGCTCTCAAGCATCAGTATTGTACAATTCTGGGCGTCACGTGAGTTGCAGGTGTTACCATATAACGGAAATCTCCATTGTTCTGTAGCAGTGGTTCTCAAACGTTTTACAATGAGTTTCACCCTTACCAGCGACATCAAAGCGCAGTAGTATAGGCCTATTTAACACCACATACACACACACACACACAATATATATATATATATATATATATATAGATAGATAGATAGATAGATAGATATAGATATATGTATATATGTATGTATATATATATATATATATATATATATATATAGATATAGATATAGATAGATATAGATATATATATAGTGTGTGTGAGTGTGTGTATATATATATTGGTGTGTTGGCCCACTGGGCATTTGATTCTAATAACAGGCCTCAGTCTCTCCTGCTATACTGCTAAACTTTGTATCGGTGCTCAACCCTTTTGTGTTTGTTTCCAATAAGTTGCCCACCTCGGGAAGCACAAAATGTGTTCTTTTACTTCTCAGGTGAACATATGAGACACTTTGACTCTTCAGTGCAGTGTGGAGCCTAACAAAGATCTGCTTTGTGTCCCAGCTGATCAGCAGGAGGAGAAGAGTCTGACGGAGCAGCAGAGGAACATTTTCAGCTACTTGGACTCAGCTCAGCCACTACAGAGGAAACAATGTGCTCAACACAGAAGGTGACAGACAGAGCAGGGTGATATGACCGAAAATATTCCTCACGATATACATTTGAAAATTTGCGATAATGATATAACTGACGATATAATTGACACTAGACAAAATACTTTACAACTCCACAACTTTATTAAAAAACCCATCAACGTATTTTCACTTAATCAAACAGCTGTTTTTTATGTGTATTGACGTTATATAAAAATTTAACAGTGCAAATGCAAATTTCTTGCTGACAGTTAAACCAAAAGGCATTTCCAGTGGAAATTGGTCGACATTTGCTCCGAGGAATTTGCATTTGCACTGTTAATATTTTTGGTCATATCGCCCTGCTCTACGTTCATGTGCTACTGTTTAGGCTTAAATTGATTTGATGTTTGGTGCCTTTTTCTTAATGTAAAAAAAACCCTCAGGTTACAATCAGACATTTTTCTTCACTGAACCTGTTGGGTCTAAACTCAGACCCCGCTGTCTCCAGGACTTATTCCCATGAAAGAAAAACAAGGCAACAGTGATTGATCGATTTACTTGCAAGGGAGGCCTCGTCGGTATCTCAGAAACGCACTTCGAATCTCATTAGTGGTTGTGGGTGTGTGTATGTTCAGTCCATGTTATTATTGTGTGTTTGAGGGTACAGTTGTCCATTGTGTGTGTGTGTAGGTGGTTGTGGGTGTGTGTATGTTCAGTCCATGAGTTTAACATGGGTCAGATGTCAGGAGGCAGAGTTCAGGAGTCTGACAGCGGTGGGGAAGAAGCTGTTCCGGTACCTGGTGGTCTTAGTCCAGAGGCTCCTGTAGCACCTCCCAGAGGGCAGGAGGGTGAAGAGTCCATGTGATGGGTGACTGGGCTCTTTGATGATTTTCCCAGCCCTTTTCAGACACCGCTGTAGATGTCCTTTATGGCAGGAAGTGGTGCTCCGGCGATGCGCTGGGCAGTTTTCACAACCCTCTGCAACGCCTTGTATAATGCCTGTTATACAGTTCGTCAGGATGATCTCGATGGTGCAGCGATAGAAGTTCTCCAGGATGTCTGAGGACAGGTGGTTCTTCCTCAGAGTCCTCAAGAAGAAGAGGCGCTGGTGAGCCTTCTTGACCAGCTTGGAGCAGTTGGTCGTCCAGATGAGATCCTCGGAGATGTTGACTCGAAGGAACTTGAAGCTGCTCACACGCTCCACAGCCGTCCCCTTAATGTAGATGGGTGGATGTGGGTCAGCATTCCTCCTGTAGTCCACGATGACCTCCTTGGTCTTCTCGGTGTTAAGCAGCAGGTTGTTTGTGTCGCACCACTCAGCCAGACGATCCACCTCCTCCCTGTAGACCTCATCGTTGTCACTGATGAGGCCAATCACCGTGGTGTCATCTGCAAACTTAATGATGGTGTCAGAACCATCGGCAGGTCTGCAGTCGTGGGTGAAGAGGGAGTAGAGGAAAGGGCTCATTTGGTATAACGGAATAGCTTTAGTGTCTTGTTTTTAAAACTTGAGTAGGAACTTATACAAAATGCAGCAAGATATTTATTTAAAAAACAGTTTTATTGATTACAAAAAACGCTATATCGCATTCATATCGGTATCGGCAGATATCCATATGATATCGGAATCGGTATTGGACATTAAAAAGTGGCATCGTGCCATTTCTAATACTAATATCGATAAAATGCATTATCGACTTTCTTGGCTAAAATATTCTATGGCTTACTTGTAGTTATAAAGAACGCAATTCTGTTAAACACACCACATTTATTTCTGCTCAGCTGCAGTATCCAGATGAAATACATAATGATATTACACAATTTTCAACAAACTGCAATTTAGTAAATCCTCGAGTTAAAAGTAACTTTTTGTAAAACTGTTATATTTAGAGCAACTTTCAGGTGGAATAAATTGCCTCATAAAATTAGAGAATTAGCAACTATTCAAAACTTCAATGAACACTTAAAAGCCGATTTACAGAACTTTTAGTTGTTGTAATATTGTAAGAGATGATTTGTTTTTGATATTTGTGTAATGTGCCTCAATATTATTGATAATAATATTTTTATTATTATTGTTATTATTGATTGCTTATATTTTAATTGTGAAACGTCACTGTGGATGTAACAGCCAAATGATGTGGATATGTCATTATCCTGGGTCCTGTTGACCCAGCGTTTTGTGTTTTCTGTTAGTGATTTTGGTTCTGTTCCTCCTGTTTAGTGTATTCTGTTCTGCCATCTATTCCTGTGTTAAGTCCACGTTTCCTAGTCTGTGTCTTTGCGTATGTGTGTTTCCTGTTTTATTGTGAAGGTCTGCGTCTCATGTGAGTGTTTTCAGTTTGCCTCCCTAGTCTCGTCACGTTTATCACTCCCAGCTGTGTCCCCCACCTGTGTGTAATCTCCCTGTGTTCTCTGAGTGTTTTTAAGTCGTGTCTTCTGTCATAGTCGTTGCTGGTTCGTCTGTGTTGTTTCCCCTCGGTCTCCCTGCGTCTCTCCATCCGTCTCTCTGTGTGTATTTCCCCGGACTTCCCTGCTTCCACGTTTCTGGTTTGTTTTGTTAGTTTGCACAGTTTAGGTTTTCTGTTACTGCTTCACCCGCGCCATTGCTGTTGTATTCCCTTTTGTAAATAAATACTCATCTGCACCTGAGCTGCCGCTTCCGGGTCCTAAATAACTACCACACGGCTTGCCCCGGCAGACCGTGACAGGATATCTTGAATCCACTTTATTGTATAATATTTTATGTGATTGTATTTGACGGACGACGAGCAACATCTATTGTGGAAGCTAATGGGGTTCCTTTTGAATAAACAAATAAAAAAACATGGGATTTATTATCACTGAATAATTATGTATAAATCTATAAAAAATTATAGAAATATGTATTACAAACAACAACTGTGTGTGTGTGTGTGTGTGTGTGTGTGTGTGTGTGTGTGTGTGTACAATCAGGAGGGATGGGCATGATTTTAGTGTTTTAACAGTCATGAATTATTTTTAACACCAGGTTGGATGTAATGTGTTTCTACTACCAGCAGGTGGGGATAAGAGACCTTTGAGGTGTTTGGTGCCACACTCCACCTTCAGGTTTAAAACTAGTGTTAATGGAGGGAGTTTGAAGGTTCAGTTTGTTCCACGAATGCATTTCACTCACTGCCTCTGTTTGTATCTCTGTCACTGCAGGACCAACATGGAGCGAGAAGTCAGCGCTCTCAGGAGGCCGACAAACCTCACAGAAGAAAGAGAGAGAAAACATACACCTGTGACGAGTGTGGGAAGGGTTTTACTTTGAAGGATTCACTAAAACAGCATCAGGTCATCCACACTGGAGAGAGACCGTTCAGCTGTGACTTGTGTGGAAAGTCTTTTTCCAGGAAGCGTTCCCTAAAAACACACCAACTCATCCACAGTGGAGTTAAAGCGTACAGCTGTGATCAGTGTGGCAGAGCTTTTACTCACAGTAGCAGCTTACAGAGTCATCTAGTTACCCACTCTGGAATTAAGGCATACAGCTGTGAGATTTGTGGAAAAACTTTCAGCCAGAGAGGGTACTTAAATATACACCTACGCATTCACACCAGACGTGATGTGTACAGCTGTGAACAGTGTGGCAAATACTTTGCTACAGACGCACAGTTACAACAACACATGTTTACCCACACTGACGAGAGACCTTATAAATGTGACCTGTGTGAGAAGACTTTTAAAGCTCCACGTTACCTGAGACGACACCAACAGATCCACACCAGAAAGAGACTCTACAAGTGCAGTTACTGTGAGGTATGTATTTATATTTTTATCTTGTCATTTTAGCCTGACTGTTTGGAACAACTCTACTCATTAAACTGTGTTAGCATGTTAGCAATTCTACTGCATGGAAATCAGCTCTGAGTGATTATTCAGATTTTCATGTCAGTTATGATTTTAGTATTACTGTAGTATTATGGTGGTAGTATTGTAGTTATTGCATTCCAGTAAACTGAGTGTGTTAACTGAAACAGTAACATGTAATTGGACGTCTGCAGAGATGCTCTTTATTTCAGGTGACATTCAGGATAAAAGTGTTGAAGTACTGACTTACACTGTCTTTGTGTCTTTGTTTAGAAGCAGAGAGACACAGATGGATCCAGTTCTCAACCCTGTCATCACTGTGGTGGTGGGAAAGACTTTCATTGTGACCTCTGTGGAAAAACTTTCAGTTGGAAAGCTGACCTAAAAACACATCAACGTAGACACACTGGAGACAAACTGAAATACTGCAAAGAATGTGGGAGAAGCTTCACCACATCAGGTGACTTAAAAAAACATGAACTGATTCACAGTGGGGTTAAACAGCACCTCTGTGATCAGTGTGGGTCATCCTTCACCACTGCAGGTGAGCTTAAAACACACAAACGAGTCCACACAGGAGAGAAACCATACAAGTGCAGACACTGTGACAAAAGCTTCTCATGTTCAGGTCATCGTAACAGGCATGAACGTACACACATGGAAGGAAACTACAGCTGTGACCAGTGTGACAAGAGCTTCAGGAATCTCAGTTCATACTCCGAACACAAACGATCCCACGTTACTAATAAACTGTTTCACTGTTACCAATGTGCCAAAACATTCACCTCATTGTCTGCTCTGTGCAAACATCAGCGTGATCACTCAGGGCTGAAATCAATCCCATCACTGGATCACAGTGAATCTGAAGAGACAGAAAGATCCTCTGGTTTCAGAGTCAGACTCAAAAAGCTTGAGATCAGGCTCCACAGAGTTCAGATAGAATCATTTAAACTTGTATTGAACTGAACTGGTTGCTGGGCTGAACTTCGACATAATACAGATTTACATGGGATCTTATTTTCTGTCATTTTACTGAGTCAGTTTTGTCCTTTTTTCTCTGTCCTGGTTTTGCTCACCTGTAAATAATTGAAACTCAGTCAAATAGTTCATTGTTCTCAAAACGTTTTGGAAACTCATGTTTAACCTTTAAAACTCTGACATGTTTTAGCACACAAGGCTTCATCGGGGAGTTCACTCATGATTGGACCATGAGAATAAAGGTTTTTAGTTTTTTCAAAGAGAGTCTTGGAGCTGTTTGATGTTTCTGTTTTCTCTGAAACCACCTGAAAGAAAAACTATTTTTCTTGCTTTATGTAGTGTGGAAGTTTTTAATGTTTCTTTCATCTGTGATGTTCTTGAATGTGTTGACATGAAGATGGTACAAATAAACTGTCCTTTTAGCTTTAGCTCCTAATTTATTCATTATTTATGGATGTAGCACAGCAGCAGTTTCTTGATTAACACATGGAGGGCTCGGGATCTGATGGTAAATAATGTTTTGTGTCCTTGTACACATCATACAGCTCAGCTGTTCCACAGATGTCAGGTTTACACAGTGGGATGTTTTGTAAGAACGCAGCTCTCCTGTGGATAAATCCTTACTCTTAGCCTCAGGACCTCACACAGTCCCAGCAGGTTTGGTCAGAAGATTTATACCTTTTTCATTTCTATATGATTCTTCTTGCATCTAAACAAAGATGATGATGATGATGAGTCATTTATGAAAAAAGAAGCAAAATACAATATTGTTGTATGAGGATTTTTATGGCAGATTTTGTGCATCAACATTTTTGTACATGAAAATGTTAAAAGGATGCAAAGGAGGAGGACGGCACAAGAGCTCAGCACGTGATACTGACTGGAAGCAACACAGCTGCTGTTGACAAAGCAGCAGAGTCAGATATGAATGCGTATTGAATTCATCGTGTAAATATACCAGATTTATCCACATACGCTAGTTTTCATCATTTTGTTACTTTCAGTAAGTTTACTTTTAGTTTATTTTTACTTTCTTAAGACGCAGGAGATTCATTATGATTGAGCTTTTCATTAAAGTAATGTTTAAAAGACATTTCTCGTTTGATGTTCTTTCAGCTGCAACCTCGCTGGTGTTTAACTGTCTGACAGTAAAGAAGATAAAAGATACGTGCAAACACAAACACATGAAAAGTATTTGCAGAAAAGCTTAAAGCTCTTGTTTGTCTGTTTTTTCGTTCCAGTCATCGCCAACATGGCTAAGATGTGAAGCTGCCTTTCTGCTACAGTATCTCCTTATATACATTTGCTCATATTGTGGGGCTTCTTATAGAGTGTCTTTCTTTGACCATGTCTCACTGTGTTTTATTCTCGATGTTGCATTTGAGTCTTGCATGACTCTATTTTAATTAATGTTAAAATGGATAAATGGCTACACGGACCCCCTGAATTTATCATCTGAAATCTTTTTATTCCTTTATTCCACTGCTTTCAGGCATTTCGGTGCATCCAAATTCTGCTGGCAAAGACATTGCAGATATCTTGGAGTCAATCGACAAGCGATTGTCCAGGTTCGATGCGAGGCTGTCCCTGGTGGATATTTTACACCGGGAATTTAAATCTCTGAGAGAATCCCTGGTGTTCAGCCAGCAACGGTGAAAAGCTTCATCAAAATCCACCTGAAGCTGTTGGAGGACACCGTAAAGAACATCAACTTCGATAGAGTGCATTGCTTGGGGGGCGTGAGGTCGCGGACCGGGAGACCACGTCCTATTGTGGCCAAATTCGGTCAATTCAAACAGAAGGAACAGGTGAAGAGTCGCGGCAGGGAGCTGAAAGGAACGGACTTCAGCATGAATGACCAGTTCCCCAAAGAGATCCTAGAACGACGCAAGGTCGTGTTCCCAGTTCGACGTAGCTTCATCCAGAGAGGCTCCCGTGCTGTCATCGTCGTGGACCGGCTCTACGTGGACGGACAGCTCTACCGCGACCCCGGCACCACTCCGTGGTTATATTGACTGCACTCCAGATAAGAACCCGCTACACTCTTTTTTTATTCACTCACACGCTCTCCTTTGACATGGGTTTAACCTAGTAATATCAGTATGATGTCATAGCAGATATAACACCGTCACCCTCCGTCATTGCTTTAATTGGAATGTTTCCGTTTCTTTTCTTTTTTTTGTTGTCGCTCACAGTTCACGTGTTTCTTTCTTTCTCTTTTCTTTCCCTGCTGTGATCACCTACTTCCCCACTCACCTACAAACAACACCCTCTATTTCTGCATATTCACACAACACGATCACGCAAACACATGCGCTCAACGGCAGCACATTTACAACAGCCTCACAGTGCGCACAGACTTACAGGACACATACGCAAGCCACGCTTGTTCATATTAGTGAATATTCACACACATAGTCAGACTTATGGAGCCTCTCACCACACTTTTTTTTCTCTTTCTATTTACAAACTGTCACCCAGTATTTTGAGTTTATTATGTTTTGGTTTAATTTTGCATCAGGGATTGTTTTCTTGTTGTGTTAATGATTATGATGTTTATTATTAGAGTTTCATGTTTCTGTCTATTTGTGTTTAGGATTTGTTCTTTGGTTGTGTCTGCTTTGCATTGGTCTAGTTCCATGTGTCATTTTCTGTCTGTTTCTCAATGTCGAGTCTGCGTCTTAGTGTGATGGTTTCGTGTTCCTGGTTTCTTGTTCCTGTTTTATTGTGAAGGTCTTCGTCTCATGTGAGTGTGTTCAGTTTTACCTCTCGTCTCGTTAATGACTCCCAGCTGTGTCCCCCACCTGTGTGTAATCTCCCTGTGTTTCTCTGAGTGTATTTTAGTTGTGTCTTTTGTGTTTGTAGTCGCTGGTCCGTCTGTGTATTCACCATGTTTCATCCGTGTGTTCCCTGCTGTCTACCATCGTCTGCCTCTGCTCGCCCTCCTTCATGTTCATGTTCTGGTTTCTGCGCTGTAGTTCAGTTGTTTTCCAGTATAGTTTAGTTCGTCTTTGTTTGCCACTTTCCCTTTGCCGTTTATTCAATAAACCACCTTCACACATTCACGACTGCCTGTGTTTGGACCCTCCTTAATTTCTTCCACACGGCTCTTCTCACTTGCCGTGACACAAATAAGTGATGTTTCCACATTCTCTCCACCTGTCTAAACGAAACACCCAGCGTACATCATTAGACATACACACACAATTATGGGCACACTGAGGTTTGTCACATGGAATGTAAATGGAGCTGGCACCAGAGGAAAGAGGTTAAAGATATTTAACCAGCTAAAAAAACTACAGGCAGATGTTGTTTTATTACAAGAAACTCACAGACCTGTCACAGGTTTAAACGAACTTATAACACCTGAGTTTCCTAATGTGTTTGCAGCCTGTTATAATTCTAGACAAAGGGGAGTAGCAATTTTAATACGTAAAAATGTTAATTTTACAGTACTCGATACAGTTATAGATCCAGAGGGTAGATTTCTAATTATTAAACTATCAATATTGAACAAAAAGCTATGTATTGTATGTAGGAGTCGTTGCACAGCAAACAATCATAAGGAGTGGAAGCATTTCGACGTTGACGTTGACGAAGACAACTAAGGTGTACGACGTGCTCTGCCTTAAATCGTCCGCAGCGTTGGAACATGAGAACCTGAGGGAGCGTGCCAAGCTCCAAAAGTGACAGCGCAGAGGAGGTCCAGCGATGGACTTGTGGTTCTGTGAACAGCACAAATGCCAGGTGACTGTGAAATAACTAACAGCACTTTTTCCACAAGTGAAGCCAGTAACTTACTATCCTAAAAAGATTAGCTCTAGTTTCTTGTGCTTTACCTCCATGAGTGAGATCAGTATGTGCAGCAGCTTAAGCTGTACAACGTTTCAGGAAATAGTTTATTTCCCCTTTTGACACTGTTAGTTCCACACGAGGTAGATGTCTACTACTGCAGACTAAACTTACATTTCTGTCAGCTGCAAGACACTTGTCTTTAATGTTACTGTTACTCTTACAACCACACATAACCATAAAATGGTGCACAATTCTGAATCCATCAACCCTTTTGCCAACGAAAGAAGAGGGCACTTCTCATGAGTGTAGAGAGCACGTGGAGAAGGAGTATAAGCCGAGGGATGACTTAACAGATGTGCCACTTGATGAGGGAAAGGTTTGGTTTGTTGATGGTTCGAGCTTTACAACAGTAGAGGGACAGGCTAAAACAGGTTTTACTGTAGTAGATAGTGAGAAAATTAACTGTGCAGGACAACTAGCATGTTTCATATTTGCTTAAGCAGCAGAGATGCTAGCTTTAACGGAAGGGTGTAAAGCTGCAGAGAGACAATATACACTGATAGCCAATATGCATTTGCTACATTACATTACTTTGTAGTGCAGTGGGTGAGACGAGGTGTGACAGCCTCTACAGGGAAGCCTGTACAACACACCAAACTCCCGCAAAATCTACTGGAAGCAATAATATTGCCCAGTAGAATGGCCATTTGTAAATGTGCAGCACACATGTGAGGGAAAGATCCAGTTGCATTAGGGAATGCTTTTGCAGATAAGATCGCAAAAGAGGCAGCTTTAGGAGCACATGGTGTTCACATTTTAGCAGTGCAACATCAACAGACATTGCCTATTATACAAGATGCAGTGGCAGACATGCAGGCCCACTCACCTACTGCAGGAAAAACGGTTGTGGCTTACAGAAGGAGCGAGCTTGCAGGATGGTGTTATTGTCTGTGCGATAAACCAATACTGCCATAGAGTGCAGTGCCATAGTGCCCTTTTGCAAAGTGGGCAGTGGGTTCTTCCCATTCTATGCAAGGCCACCTGGGTTGGCTGGAAGA